>NC_091987.1:165700675-165935490 GCF_044704955.1 Pristiophorus japonicus
CTCTCTCACTCCCCCCTCACTCCCCCCCTCACTCTCCGCCCCACCTCCCTTCTCCCCACCCTCATTCCAACCCTATCTCTCTCCTCCCCTCACCCCCTCCCCTCCCCCCCCACTCCCTCCCCCCCCTCGCTCATTCTCCCCTCCCTCCTCTCTCTTTCTCTCCTCCCCTCCCTCACTCACTCTCCTCCTCCTTCCCTCACTCTCTCTCCCCCTCACACTCTCCCCTCCCTCACTCTCTCTAGCTATCCTCCCTCCTCACTCTCACCCCCCTCCCTCACTCTCTCCCCCCCTCTCTCCCCCCTCTTCCTCACTCTCTCTCTCCTCCCCTCACTCTCTCTCCCCCCTCACTCTCTCTCCCCCCCCTCCTCCCCCCCTCTCTCACTTTCTCTCTCCCCCCCTCTCTCACCCCCCCTCACTCTCTCACCCCCCCTCTCTCTCTCACTCCCCCCCTCACTCTCTCACTCCCCCTCACTCTCCCCCCTCATGCTCTCTCCCCCCTCCTCCTCACTCTCTCTCCCCCCCCTCCTCCTCACTCTCTCTCCCCCCCCTCCTCCTCCTCTCTCTCTCTCCCCCTCCTCCTCACTCTCTCTCTCTCCCCTCCTCCTCACTCTCTCTCTCCCCCTTCCTCCTCACCTCTCTCCTCCCCCCCTCCTCCTCCTCTCTCCCCCCCCTCTGTCTCTCTCTCCCCCTCCTCCCCTCCTCCTCCTCACTCTCTCTCCCCCCCTCCTCCTCCTCACTCCCTCTCTCTCCCCCCTCCTCCTCCTCCTCCTCACTCTCTCTCTCCCCCTCACTCACTCACTCACTCTCTCCCCCTCCTCACACAATCTCTCTCCCCCGCCCGGTGGGCCACTCTCTGCCCGCGCAGGCCGCCAGCCAATGGCAGTGCGCGGCGGGCGGGCCGCTTTATGCTAATGCAGGCGGCGCTGCTCCATTCTCGGTTCTGAGGTGAGCCCCGGCCGCTGTTTACAGCCTGAACCGCCGCTGCAGCGCCGCGGCCGGGCGGGAGCGGGACGGGAGGAGCGGGCGGCCGGCGGTAAGTGCAGGCCCGGAGCCCGGGAGCGCTGTCCCCGCCGTCCCGCTCCCTCCCTGCCGCTTCCCGGCTTCGTGTTGTTTTAGTCGCTCCCAAAATGGCGGCGGCTGCGGCCCATCCCCGCTCGGGCCGGGCCGGGGAGGCGTTGGGAAGCCGGCCGGCCGGCTAGGGCTGGGGCTGTCCGCGGGCCTGGGCTGGCAGTGTGGCCCCCGCCCGCCGATCGCCCACCGACCCCAACCCCGGCCCCAGCGCCGCGGCCCCGCTCGGTCCCCGCCGGTGGTACGGTCCGGCTCGGGCTGGAACACTGCACCTCCGGGGTCAGTGCGGGGGGAGCCAGCGCTTCCAGCCCGGGCCCCCGGGCCACACCGCCCCGCCGCTCGTCCCGCAACACCGCACCGCACCCACACCCGCGGCCCACGGCCTCCGGTCGGCACACCGGGGCTCGGGCCTGCACCCAGCGCGGCCTCGACTATTTCCTGAGTCCCCGTCGGCAGCGGGAGGTGGATTAGTCCGGCCTGACCGTTGGGCGCGCGGGGGGCGGGGGAGAGAGAGAGTGAGGGATCAGTGAGGGGGGCGAGTGAGGGATCAGTGAGTAGGAGGGCGAGTGAGGGATCAGTGAGTGGGGGGGCGAGTGAGGGATGAGTGAGGGATCAGTGAGTGGGGGGGCGAGTGAGGGATCAGTGAGTGGGGGGGCGAGTGAGGGAAGAGTGAGGGATCAGTGAGGGGGGCGAGTGAGGGATCAGTGAGTAGGAGGGCGAGTGAGGGATCAGTGAGTGGGGGGGCGAGTGAGGGATCAGTGAGTGGGGGGGCGAGTGAGGGATCAGTGAGTGGGGGGGCGAGTGAGGGAAGAGTGAGGGATCAGTGAGGGGGGCGAGTGAGGGATCAGTGAGTAGGAGGGCGAGTGAGGGATCAGTGAGGGGGGCGAGTGAGGGATCAGTGAGTCGGAGGGCGAGTGAGGGATCAGTGAGTGGGGGGGCGAGTGAGGGATCAGTGAGGGGGGGGCGAGTGAGGGATCAGTGAGGGGGGGGGCGAGTGAGGGATCAGTGAGTAGGAGGGCGAGTGAGGGATCAGTGAGTGGGGGGGCGAGTGAGGGATCAGTGAGGGGGGGGAAGAGTGAGGGATCAGTGAGGGGGGGAAGAGTGAGGGGGGGAAGAGTGAGGGGGGGAAGAGTGAGGGATCATTGAGGGGGGGGAAGAGTGAGGGATCAGTGAGGGGGGGGAAGAGTGAGGGATCAGTGAGGGGGGAAGAGTGAGGGATCAGTGAGGAGGGCGAGTGAGGGATCAGTGAGTGGGGGGGCGAGTGAGGGATCAGTGAGGGGGGGGAAGAGTGAGGGATCAGTGAGGGGGGGAAGAGTGAGGGATCAGTGAGGGAGCAGTGAGGGGGGGGAAGAGTGAGGGATCAGTGAGGGGGGGGAAGAGTGAGGGATCAGTGAGGGGGTGAATCAGTGAGGGGGGGGGAAGAATGAGGGATCAGTGAGGGGGGGGAAGAGTTAGGGATCAGTGAGGGGGGGGAAGAGTGAGGGATCAGTGAGGGGGTGAATCAGTGAGGGGGGGAAGAATGAGGGATCAGTGAGGGGGGGGAAGAGTTAGGGATCAGTGAGGGGGGGGGAAGAGTTAGGGATCAGTGAGGGGGGGAAGAGTGAGGGATCAGTGAGGGGGGGAAGAGTGAGGGATCAGTGAGGGGGGGGAAGAGTGAGGGATCAGTGAGGGGGGGGAAAGAGTGAGGGATCATTGAGGAGGGCGAGGGGGGGGAAGAGTGAGGGATCAGTGAGGAGGGCGAGGGGGGGAAGAGTGAGGAGGGGGGGGAAGAGTGAGGGATCAGTGAGGAGGGCGAGGGGGGGGGAAAGAGTGAGGGATCAGTGAGGAGGGCGAGGGGGGGAAAGAGTGAGGGATCAGTGAGGAGGGCGAGGGGGGGGGAAGAGTGAGGGATCAGTGAGGAGGGCGAGGGGGGGGAAGAGTGAGGGATCAGTGAGGAGGGCGAGGGGGGGGGGGGAAGAGTGAGGGATCAGTGAGGAGGGGGGGGAAAAGTGAGGGATCAGTGAGGAGGGCGAGGGGGGGGAAGAGTGAGGGATCAGTGAGGAGGGAGAGTGAGGGATCAGTGAGGGGGGGAAGAGTGAGGGATCAGTGAGGAGGGAGAGTGAGGGATCAGTGAGGGGGGAGAGTGTGAGGGCTCAGTGAGGGGGGGAGAGTGAGGGATCAGTGAGGGGGAGAATGTGAGGGCTCAGTAAGGGGGAGAGTGAGTGAGGGATCAGTGAGGGGAGGGGAGTGGGATCAGTGAGGTGGGGGAAAGAGTGTGAGGGATCAACTGGGGGGGGTGGTGTGTGGGATCAGTGAGGGGGGAAAGATTGTGAGGAATCAGTGAGGGGGGAGAGTGTGAGGGATCAGTGACGGGGAGGGGATGAGAATCTGGGGTGTGGTCAGTATGTGTCGATGGATCAAACACTGGGTATTTGGGGCAGAACGATGGGGAAGCTGTGACTGGAGAATCAGCAACAAAAGCGAAACTGGCTATCAGTGATCGGGGGTATCATTGAATGGTGACAGAGAATGGGGATGGGTGGTGCACTGGGATGAATGGTGCTAAGGGGATTGTTCACTTCAGATTGTTAGATCTGTCCCCTTATATTTTTTTATCCAGAAGCTGCCCCTCGATGACCATTTATTTCTCTTGACCCCTCCAAATTCTCAGACTGCTTGTCCGACATCCAGTACAGAAAGAGACAAAATTTCTAAATTTTGGGAAGACTGAGGTTCCCGCCACAAACTCTGTTCCCTATTCACCGAATCCACTGGCAACTGTCTGCAGCTGAACCAGACCCTTTACAACCTTGATGTTGTTTTTGACCCCGAGATGAGCTTCCGACCACATTCCCGCTCTTTTACCAAGACTGCCTACTTCTATATCCCTAACATCACTCAACTCCGCCCCTGCCTCAGTTCATCTGCTGCTGAAACCCTCATCCATGTCTTTATTGCCTCAAGACTTTTGACACTTCCAGTGCATTCCTGGCTCGCCTCCCATCTTCCACCCTCCATAAACGTACTCATCCAAAACTCTGCTGCTCGTGTCCTAACTTGGACCAAGTCCCTTTCACCCATCAACCCTGTGTTCACTGACCTACGTTGGTTCCCGGTTCTGCAATGCCTCAATTAAAACATTTTCATCCTTGTTTTCAAATCTCTCCGTGGCCTCGCTCCTCCCTATCTCTGTAACCTCCGCCAGCCCAAAACCCTCAGAGATTTCTGCGCTGCCCCAATTCTGGCATCACGCATCCCCGATTTTAATTGCTCCACCATTGGTTGCTGTACTTTCAGCTGTTCAGGCCCTACATTATGGAATTCCCACCCTAAACATCTCCGCCTCTACCTCGCTGTCCTCCTTTTTAAAATGCTCCTTAAAACCAGCTTTTGGTTATCTGTCCTAATATTTCATGTGTCAAATTTTTATTGATGCCTGTGAAGCACTTTGGGACGTTTTATTCCATTAAAGGCGATATATAAATGCAAGTTATTTTTGTTGGGATAGAGCTCAATAACTTTGTAAATTAAGGAATGAAAGTTTGCCTTCATTGTTTTGATGGATTCTTGCATTGAATTTTATACTCAGTCAATTTTTTGTGGTTGAAACTTCAGTTCTATTAACTCGTTAATCTGTTTTTCTGATTATGACCAAATTGATGTAGAACGTGTTGATTGTTGTTCATACTGTGATGTGCTATGGTGATCTCTGGTTACCAGTCCTGTTTTCTTCCAGTTGCTGATTGCTTTGGAAAATAGCATCCATAGCAATAAATAGCACCACTTGGTAAAATACTGCCCATAATTGTGGGCAAGCACACATGTACCAAGGAGGCCATCACCTTAAGCTAACACTGATAACCAAATGTGCACTTGTGCCGGGCATCACTGGGTAGTGATCTGGGTGATAGTGTGGCTTCCCCCTCCCATGAACCGTGATTATAGCCCCCTAACTCCTGCCCTGATTTAGCACAGATTATGGGTTGAGCCTGGAAAAATTTCAAAATGAAAGTTGCTGATCTAAAGGCAATATCGTTAGTTGGAAGAGCAAAGGAAAAGACTTTCATAACGATTTGGAGGTGGGAGCGGGGCGGGGAATGGGAGTTACCTTTCTCAGTGATTGAATGAGCTTATGCAAAATCCAGAGAACAGGAGAGAATGAAGAGATGTCACAAATTTGGAAGCACTGCAGCTTGTGAGAAAAGAAACAATTACAGCTGTGATCCCTTGGATAAAGTGGGCGGGGTCTGTGATCCCTAGGATAAAGTGGGTGGGGATCTGTGATCCCGGGGATAAAGTGGGCGGGATCTGTGATCCCGGGGAGAAAGTGAGCGGGGTCTGTGATCCCGGGGATAAAGTGGGCGGGGTCTGTGACCCCGGGGATAAAGTGGGCGGGGTCTGTGACCCCGGGGATAAAGTGGGCGGGGTCTGTGACCCCGGGGATAAAGTGGGCGGGGTCTGTGATCCCGGGGATAAAGTGGGCGGGGTCTGTGATCCCGGGGATAAAGTGGGCGGGGTCTGTGATCCCGGGGATAAAGTGGGCGGGGTCTGTGATACCTGGGATAGGGAGAGAAGCAATGCTAGACTTAGAAAGTAAAAAGTGAATTTGGAAGACAAGAAACAAGGGCTAGCACAACGGAGTTTGGCAGTGCTAACTGGTACAGAGTATAGGGAATAAGGCAGATGAGCTGAGAGCACAGATAGACAATTGGGAGTATGAGATTATAGCTATTACTGAAAGAAGGGCGGATATGGCAGCTCAATATTCCTGGTTACATTGTTTTCAGATAGGATAGAGAGGGGTGTAAAAAAGGAGGGCTGGGGGGGAAGGTGTCGCAGTGTTGATTAAAGAACAATTACAACTGAGGAGGAATGATATATTGGAAGGATCATCAGATGAAGAACCAAAAAGGGGCGATCACCTGCTGGGAGTGCACTATAGACCCCCAAACAGTCAGAGGTTGATAGAAGAGCAAATATGTCGGCAAATTTCTGAAAAATGCAAAAACTATAGGGCAGTAATAGGGGATTTCAACTACCTTAATTAACTAGAATAAAAATTAATATGAAAGGTATAGAGGGTGGCAGGTGGACGGGTATCTGTGGGAGAGTATTTTGGTGCTAGTAATCCTATTTCAGTAAGATTTAGGGTAGTTATGGTGAAGGACAAAGATAGACCAGTAAAAAAAAAGGTTCTCAATTGGCGAAAAGCCAATTTTACTAAGCTGAGAGGTGATTTAGCCAAGGTGGACTGGAAACAGCTACCAGTAGGTAAATCAGTGACAGAGCAGTGGGAGGCATTCAAGGAGGGTTCAGAACAAGTATGTTCCCTTAAAGGGTGGAACTAACAAACCTAGAGCCCCCTGGATGTCATGGGACATACAGGGTAGGATAAAGAAAAAAAGGAGGCAGATACCGAGGGCTCAATACTGCAGAAACTCTAGAGGAGTATAGAAAGTGTAGGGGTGAAATTAAACAGGAAATTAGGAAAGCAAAGAGAGCATGAAAACATTTTGGCAAGTAAAATCAAGGAAAACCTAAAGATGTTTTATAAATACATTAGGAGCAAAGGAGAGGGGCGATGCAGACATTGCAATCCGGGAGGAGGAGTGTGAAATATTAGATGAAATAAACATAGTGAGAGAAGAAGTTTTAAGAGGTTTGGCAGCTTTGAAAGTGGATAAATCCCCAGGCCTGAATGAAATGTATCCCAGGCTGTTAAGATAAATAAAAGAGGATATAGCAGAGCCTCTGACCACCATTTTCCAATCCTCTCTGGCTACATGTGTGGTCTTTGGCTACAGGTGTGGTGCCGGAGGACTGCTAATGTTGTACCATTGTTTAAAAAGGGAGAAAGGGATAGACCGAGTAATTACAGGCCAGTCAGCCTAACCTCGGTGGGGAAATTATTGGGGAAAGTTCTGAGGGACAGGATAAATCATCATTTAGAAAGACACGTATTAATTGGGGACAGTCGGCATAGATTTGTTAAGGGAAGGTCATGTCTGACTAACTTGATTGTTATCTCCTCAAAAAATTCAATGAGGGTAGTGTGTTTGATGTAGTGTATATGGATTTTAGCAAGGCCTTTGATAATGTCCCACATGGCAGACTGTCTCGAAAGTAAAAGCCCATGGGATTCAAGGCCAAGTGGCAAGTTAGATCCAAAATTGTCTCAGGCAGGAAGCAAAGGGTAATGGTTGATAAGTGTTTTTGTGACTGGAAGGCTGTATCCAGTGGGGTTCCACAGGGCTCAGTACTTGATCCCTTGCTATTTGTGGTATATATCTAAGATTTAGACTTGAATGTAGGGGATATGATTAAGAAGTTTGCAGATGATACACAAATTGTCTGTGGTTGAAGAAGAAGAAGAAGAAAGCTGTAGACTGCAGGAAGATATCAATGAACTTGCCAGGTGGGCAGAACAGTGGCAAATGGAATTCAATCTGGATATGTGTGAGGTAATGCATGTGGGGAAGGCTAACAAGGCAAGGGAATACACATTACATGGTAGGACACTGAGAAGTGTAGAGGAACAAAGGGACCTTGGAGTGCATGTCCATAGATCCCTGAAGGTAGCAGGCCAGGTAGATAAGGTGGTTAAGAAGGCATACAGAATGCTTGCCTTTATTGGCCGAGGCATAGAATACAAGAGCAGGGAGGTTATGCTTGAACTGTATAAAACACTAGTTAGGCCACAGCTGGAGTACTGTGTGAAGTTCTGGTCACCAAATTACAGGAAAGATGTGATTGCACTAGAGAGAATACAGAGGAGATTTACAAGGATGTTGCCTGGACTGGAAAATTTTAGCTGTGAGGAAAGAATGGATAGGCTGGGTTTATTTTCTTTGGAACAGGAGGCTGAAGGGAGACCCTATTGAGGTATATAAAATTATGAGGGGCCTAGATAGAGTGGATGGATAGGAAGGACCTATTCGAATTTCCCTTCGCAGAGGGGTCAACAACCAGGGGCATAGATTTAAAGTAATTAGGGGGAGGTTTAGAGAGGATTTGAGGGGAATGTTTTTCACCCAGAGGGTGGTGAGAATCTGGAACTCACTGCCTGAAAGGGTGGTAGAGGTAGAAACCCTCACCACTTTTAAATAATACTTGGATATGCACTTGAAGTGCCGTAACCTGCAGGGCTACAGACCAAGATCTGGAAAGTGGGAATGAGCTAGATAACTTGTCAGATGCCGTGGACACGATGGGCTGAAATGGCTTCCTTCTGTGCTGCAAATTTCTATGATTCTATGAAAAAAATACCATCATCCCCATAGATCTTGTTGGAATCCGGAGAGTGGAGGATCTGGCAAACTTGCCTCGAATAAAAGTTCCAGTCGATTTGGCGAGATTAGAGAAAACTGTAAGTGTGATTGTGACCAACAAATCCCACGAATTGGCAAGAATGAGAAATGGCCACTTGGCCCATTGAGCGCCTCTATCCTAAATCCAGGTGTGATTATTCTGTCGTGGACTTGGCACTATTTAACTGTTGGTTCCCTATTTTGAGGAACTCTCTACCTCATTGAATCTTGCAGCACAGAAGGAGGCCATTTAGCCCATCACACCTGTACCGGCTCTTTGAAAGAGCTGTCCAATTTAGTCCTACAGGAGTTTTTTTCCCCATAACCCTGCAAATTACTCCTCTTCATGTACAAGTCCAGTTACATTTTACAAGTTCCTATGGGATCTGATTCTATTACCCTTTCAGGGGGTACGTTCCAGATCTTAACCCTCTGTGTGAAGACATTTCTTGTCATTTCTGCTCTAATTTATTTTAAATCTATGACCTCTGGTTACTGACCCACTTACCAGAGGAAATAGAGCATGTAGGGAGAAGCTATCAAAACTCCTCATCATTCCGAATACCTCCCATTGTGTCTCCCCTTAACCTTCACTGCTCTGAGGAGAATCCCAGCTTTTCCAATCTTTCCACTTAACTGAAGTTCCTCATCCCTGTTATCATCCTGCTTAACCTCATCCCTGTTATCATCCTGCTTAACCTCATCCCTGTTATCATCCTGCCTAATCTCATCCCTGTTATCCTGCTTAACCTCATCCCTGTTATCATCTTGCCTAACCTCTGTACCCTCTCCTGGGCCTTGACATCCTTTTTAAAGTATGGTGCCCAGAATTTATACAATACTGCAGCTGAGGCCAAACCAGTGATTTCTGAAGATTTGTTTTTGTATTCAAAGCTGTTATTTACAAAGCCAAGTATCCAATACACGTTCTCAATCATTTATCAACTTGTCCTGCCTTACCATCTTTAAAGATTTATGAGACTGCACGTCCCCCCGTCTCTTATGGAAAAAGAAATCACCCATGTCTATTTTTTTTATTAGTTCCTGGGATGTGGCGTCGCTGGCAAGGCCAGCATTTATTGCCCGTCCCTAATTGCCTTTGAGAAGGTGGTGGTGAGTCGTCTTCTTGAACCGTTGCAGTCCGTGTGGTGAAGGTGCTTCCACAGTGATGTTAGGGAGGAAGTTCCAGGATTTTAACCCAGCGACGATGAAGGAATGGCGATATATTTCCAAGTCAGGATGGTGTGTGACTTGGAGGGCAACGTGGAAGTGGTGATGTTCCCATGCGCTTGCTGCACTTGGCCTTCTAGGTGGTAGAGGTCGCAGGTTTGGGTGATGCTGCCGAAGAAGCCTTGGCGAGTTGCTGCAGTGCATCTTGTAGCTGGTACATACTGCAGCCATGGTGCGCCGGTGGTGGAGGGAGTGAATATTTAAGGTGATGGATGGGGTGCCAGTCAAGCTGGCTGTTTTGTCGTGGATGGTGTTGAGCTTCTTGTGTTGTTGGAGCTGCACTCATCCAGGCAAGTGAAGAGTATTCCATCACACACCTGACTTGTGCCTTGTAGATGGTGGAAAGACTTTGGGAAGTCAGGAGGTGAGACAATTGTTGCAGAATACCCAGCCTCTGACCTGCTCTTGTTACCACAGTATTTATGTGGCTGGTCCAGTTAAGTTTCTGGTCAATGGTGACCCCAAGTATGTTGATGGTGGGGGATTTGCCGTTGAATGCTTAGGGGTGGTGGTTAGACTCTCGCTTGTGGAGATAGTCATTGCCTGGCACTTTTGTGGCGCAAATATTACTTGCCACTTATCAGTCCAAGCCTGAATGTCGTCCACGTCGGTCATGGACAAATGCATCTGTGACAGGTAGATTGGTGTGGACGAGGTTAAGTAGGTTTTTCCCTCGTGTTGGTTCTCTCACCACCTGCTGCAGTCTGGCAGCTATATCCTTCAGGGCTCGGTCAGTAGTGGTGCTACTGAGCCACTCTTGGTGATGGACATTGAAGTCCCCCACCTCGAGTATATTCTGTGCCCTTGCTACTCTGACTGCTTCTTGCAAGTGGTGTGCAACATGGAGGGGTACTGATTCATCAACTGATGGAGGGCGGTAGGTGTTAATCAACAGGAGGTTTCATTGCCTATGCTTGACCTGAAACCATGAGACTTCATGGTGTCCGGAGTCAATGTTGAGGACTCCCAGGGTCACTCCCTCCCGACTGTATACCACTGAGCCACCCCTGGTGGGTCTGTCCTGCCGGTGGGATGGTGATGGAGGAGTCTGGGACATTGGCTGAAAGGTATGATTCTGTGAGTTTGGCTATGGCAGGCTGCTGCTTGACTGGTCTGTGGGACAGCTCTCCTAAAAGTTGGTGAGGAGGACTTTGCAGAGTCGACTGAGCCAGGTGTGCTGTCCGGTTTTAATCCGATTGTTTAATTGTATTGTGCAGTGGATGTGTTGTATTTGGATTTCCAGAAGGCATTCGATAAGGTGCCACTGCACAAGATAAAAGCTCACGGGGTTGGGGGTCATATATTAGCATGGATAGAGGGTTGGCTAGCTAACAGAAAACAGAGAGTCAGGATAAATGGGTAACTTTCCGGTTGGCAAACAGTAACTAGTGGGGTGCTGCAAGGATTGGTGTTGGGTCCTCAACTATTTACAATCTATATTAATGACTTGGATGAAAGGACCGGGTGTAATGTAGCCAAATTTGCTGATGATGCAAAGATGGGTGGGAAAGCAAATTGTGAGGAGGACAGAAAAAATCTGCAAAGGGATATAGACAGGCTAAGTGAGCGGGCAAAAATTTGGCAGATGGAATATAATGTGAGAAAATGTGAGGTTATTCACTTTGGCAGAAAAAATAGAAAAGCAAATTATAATTTAAATGGAGAAAAATTGCCAAGTGCTGCAGTACAGAGGGACCTGGGACATGAAACACAAAAAGTAAGTATACAGATACAGCAAGTAATCAGGAAGGCAAATGGAATGTTGGCTTTTATTGCAAGGGGGATAGAGTATAAAAGCAGAGAAGTCCTGCTACAACTGTACAGGGTATTGATGAGGGCATACCTGGAGTACTGCGTGCAGTTTTGCTTTCCGTATTTAAGGAAGGATATACTTGCGTTGGAGGCAGTTCAGAGAAGGTTCATGAGGTTGATTCCGGAGATGAGGGGGTTGACTTATGAAGATGGGTTGGGACTACACACATTGGAGTTCAGAAGAATGAGAGGTGATCTTATTGAAACCTAAAAGATAATGAGGGGGCTCGACAAGGTGGATGCAGAGAGGATATTTCTACTCATAGAGGAAACTAAAACTAGGGGTCATGGTTTCAGAATAAGGGGCTGCCCATTTAAAACTGAGATGAGGAGGAATTTCTTCTCTGAGGGTTGTAAATCTGTGGAATTCTCTGTCCCAGAGAGCTGTGGAGGCTGGATCATTGAATATATATAAGGTGGAGATAGTCAGATTTTTGAGTGATAAGAGAATAAAGAGTTATGGGGAGCGGACAGGGAAGTGGAAGTCCATGATCAGATCAGCGAAGCAGGCTCGAGGGGCCAGGTGGCCTATTCCTGCTCCTATTTCTTATGTTCTAATGTTTGTTGCAGTTGTTTGTTACAACTGAGTGGCTCGCTGGGCCATTTCAGAGCGCAGTTCAGAGTCAACCACGTTGCGGTGGGTCTGGAGTTACATTTAGGCCAGACCGGGTAAGGATGGCAGATTTCCTTCCCTAAAGAACATTACTGAACCAGATGAGTTTTTATGACAATCCAAAAGTTTCATGGTCGCATTACTGATGCTAGCTTTTTTTAAATTTCAGATTTATTTAATTAACTGAATTTAAATTCCCCAGCTGCTTTGGTGGGATTTGAATTTGCGTCTCTGGATCATTAGTCCAGGCCTCTGGGTTACTGGTCCAGTGACACTGTATTGCTACTGTTCCCGCATATTAATAGCTCTGTTAACTTCAGTGCCTTTTATGAGCAGATATCAATCTAGTTCTCTTTTTAAAGGTACCCATTTACCCAGAATCAACTCTTATTTTTTCCCCTAATCTCTAACCTTGTACTTGTTAAGTGTGTACTTGTGTCCCCTGGTCCTACACACACATCCAGAGAAATTACAGCACAGAAGGAGGCCATTGGTAGCTCTTCAGCTGGAGCTTTAACTCGAATTCCGTTACTCTCTTCTTTCCCCATATTCTTTATGTACATTTTCATTTATTTTCCCAATTCCATTTTAAATGTTAGAATTTCTGCTTCAATTGCTGCTTGTGGTTCAACATTCCATGTTCTGTGTGGGAAAAGAACATCCACCATCTTTGCCCCTTTTCCCAGTAATAATCCTGAGTCTATGTTCACCTTATTCATTGACCAGAGGAAACACTTTTTGCACGATATATCTCGTATACTTGTATATCACAACGTTGAAGACCTCCATCAGGTCACCTTTATAACCATCACAGCTCCAGTGATAAAAGCCCCAATTGCACCAGTCTTGATAACCGTACAGCTCTTTCCTGGTAACAGTTAAGTGAATCTATGCTGCATCTTTTCCATTGCTTTGATATCTTTACCAAAACTGCGTCTAGTGTTGCAATTGTAGCTTAATTAAGGTATTGTACAAGATCAACATTGCCTCCTTGCTTATGTATCTTTCAGGGCTGACATTCTATGTTCACACTGTCGGTGGGATTCTCATATGCTGACACTGCATATCCAGAAGCTGTGGCAGCGTGCCCATCATTTCCCAATACGAGCCACTGGCTGGCAAGGCTCCATACCGGGAACGCTAGCTCGGAAAATCACCCTCTCATACTCACCAGATGCTTTCAGGGTATAATCAGTGATCAAATGGTTTTCCTTTTCTGTTTCTGCTATCTGAGGAACAAAACATCCTCCAGCAGCTTGCCATTTATACTGAGACCAGGCAATCCGTATCGATTGGGAGGGCTCTAGGTTTCATCACTGCCGTTTAATCCATCCGCCTATGACAGCATGAAGGAATCCATGTGATCAGCCTGTGCTCACAGCATTAGTTTGCGTTTGGTAACCCTTCAGTACCAACATGTGTGTTCTGACTCACTGGGAAGCTCGTTTGACCAATGAGCTTGTTTTCCTTGATTTTTTTTCTCTTGAATTCATCATTTGAATTACATTTTTTGTTTGGTGTAGCCACTCCTACCTGACATTTTACGTGTCCCTCCCCGTAAGAGGAGCAAGCAGATTTCTCCCCCTGTGCTTGTGCTTTGCCCGATCTCACAATCCACTGTCCTATCACACATTACTGTTTCATGCTATCTGGCCCAACTTGGTTTTACTATGTTTGCAGGTGAGAAAAAAAATGCAATGCCCAAACTGCCGTCTCTGTTACCAGTACAGATTACAAATAATATAAGCTATCGACATGTTCTTTTCACATTTATATGTACATTCTAGTCCATCTGTTAACTCTCAGTTCACCGACACAATTGGTATAAATCTCTAAAGATAATATAACTCCTTTCTACTGCCCACATATCTTCATGTTCTCAACAAATTTAATGTCACTACAGTTCCATATCATTGACAAGTATTCAAGTATTGCAGAGAGGATAAATAGAGGAGTGCGGGAGGATTTAAATTAATATGACCAGATTCCGGGAAAGTATAGGTTTGGCTTTTGCAGAGAAGAGTAAGATTAACTAAGTTATTGGAACAGAAGTAGGAGCCTTCATTGAAATAAATACTGACAAAGAATTACAATACTGGAGGCGAAGGAGATGTGAGGCTTTGAAGTTGTGAGAGATGCAAACATTTGTAGCAGGGGCAAGGGATATCTGGTATAAGTAAGGAAACCAGGAAGAAGTATAAAGATCAACATTTCAAAAATAGGTTTAGGGTTGAAGTGCATGTATAAATATACAAAGCATTCAAACAATTGGAGAGTGAGAAATATTAATAGTTATAGAGGGGCATGATGTAGTACCTATAATGGAGAAGTAGTTTTGGTTTGAATAGGTATGAGAACCTAATTTGCCTGGTTGTAATAGTTTCAGGAGTGATGGAGAGGGGAAAAAGTGTATAAGTATGCAATGTCAGTAGAGAATCTGTTAACAATACAAGCATATAAAGATGTCCGTTTATCCTCGGTAGTGGGAAAGCTTTTAGAAACAGTAATCAGGCACAAAATTAAGTGTCACTTCGATAGAGCTGGATTAATTAAGGAAAGTCAGTTAAAGGCAAATCGTGTTTAACCAACTTGATCGAGTGTTTTGATGAGGTAACAGAGGGTTGATGAGGATAATGCGGTTGACGTGTCGTGTACATGGATTTCCAAAGGGTGTTCGACAAAGTGCCACCTAATAGGCTTGCCAGCAAAGTTGAAGCCCATGGAATAAAAGGGACAGTGGCAGTATGAATACGAAATTGGCTAAGTGACAGGAAACAGAGAGTAGTGGTGAACTGTTGTTTTTCAGACTGGAGGAAAGTATACAATGATGTTCCCCAGGGATCGGTATTAGGACCGCTGCTTTTCTTGATCTACATTAATGACTTGGACATGGGTATTCAGGGTACAATAAAAAAATTTGCAGATGACACAGAAGTATAGTGAATAGCGAGGAGGATAGTGATGGACGTCACGTGGGCATAGATAGGCCGGTGAAATGGGCGGAAACATGGCAGATGAAATTTAACGCAGAAAAATGTGAAGTGATGCATTTTGGTAGAAAGAATGAGGAGAGGACATTTAAACAAAATGGTACAATCCGAAAGGGGATGCTCAAACAGAGACCTAGGGGTATATGTGCACAAATTGTTGAAAGTGGCAGGGCAAGTTGAGAAAGTGGTTAAAAAGGCTTATGGGATCCTAGGCTTCATAAATAGAGGTATAGAGTACAAAAGTGTGGCTATTACGATGAACCTGTATAAAACACTGGTTTGGCCCCAACTTGAGTATTGTACCCAATTCTGACACTTTAGGAAGGATGTGACGGCCTTGGAGAAGGTGCAGAAAAGATTTACGAGAATGATTCTAGGAATGAGGAACTTCAATTACGTTGATAGACTGGAGAAGCTGGGGTTGCTCCCCTTGGAGCAGAGAAGATTGAGAGGAGATTTGATGGAGGTGCTCAAGATCATGAGGGGTCTGGACGGAGTAGAGAGAGAGAAACTGTTCCCATTGGCAGAAGGTTCGAGAACCAGAAGATACAGACATCAAACCAGTGGAACAAATTTAAGGGTGGGTCTGAATCATTGAGCCAAGAAATAAGGCTAAAGGAGCTCAACCTGTTCTTCTGGAGGGCGGGTGGCGGTGGGCAGAGTTGAGGAGAGAACAAACGGGGGTTTGGAGGTGGAAATTGCAATGCCAAGTTTTAAAATCATTTTTATTGTGCTGAACAGGAGACATAATTATAAAATTAAGATTGATGCAGCGACAACAACACTCCAGGATCTCAACACCATCCAGGACAAAGCAATCTGCTTTACTTTGCATCCCAATCATGGCCTTAAACAGCCACTCCCTCCGCTACCGGTGTACCATGACTGCAGTGTGTACTATCTGCAGGATGCACTGCAGCTAGTCACAAAGGCTTTTTTGGCAGTACTTCCCAAACCTGCGACATCCACTAAATACATAGAAGGACAAGGGCAGCAGGTGCATGGGAACACCATCGCCTCCAAGTCACCCGACTTGGACATATATTGGCCGTTCCTTCATAGTCGGTCGGTCAATATCCTGGAATTCCCTAACTAACAGCACTGTCGGAGCACCTTCACCAGATGGACTGCAGTGTTCAAGAAGGCGGCCCACCACCACCATCTCAAAGGCAATTAGGGATGGGCAATAAATGCTGGCTTTGCCAGAGATGCCCACATCCTGAGAAGGAATGGGCATCTTCTCCTTTTATCTTTAGAAAACCTAAAGCTAAGTTAAAGTGCAACATCTTTGGAATTGTGAATTTATACGCTAGATTAATATCTAGCAATTACAGAAGAACTGAGTTGAGACATTAAGAAGGTGAGTAGAAGGAACTGGATTGACACAGAAGTAGGAAGGAGATGGAACGGTCTTAATTGCTTATGAATGTTAAACTAAATGATTGGCTAAGATGAATAGGCTCAAATGATCTCTCTTACTCCCTACCCTGTACTCCTATATCTTTCACTGGTCGATAGTGTGTTCCATCTGATAATGCTGGTCATCCTCCACAACAATCTCCATTACTATTCAATTTCTGGTTATTTGCTGCATGCTGTGTTTTCAGGAGCCTAATGGTGTCATTCATATCTTGTGTGCAAAATAAACACGTTAGTGCTTAGTGTTCAAGTTTTTGAATCGTAAATGTTAAAATTTTCTTCTAAAATAACCAGACCATTGTGAGAGCATCAAAGATCACACGTGAATCTGCCAATGTGTGAGATCACCTTGCAACATTTCTTTTCCTATCAATGAAAGAGAATAAAGTTGCTAAAAGTTCCAGTTACCTGTTTTGTTTTCATTCTCGTGACTCAGTCACTTACACCCCGGTATACTGTCCCTATTTAAAAGTAGAAAAGTCTCACGTTTCAGATTAAATACTTCCTAGGTTACTGAGAAGTAAAGGTGGCAATTGCAGAGGCTCCCGCCACAATCTTCCAATCCTCCTTGGATATCATACCACCTTGTTGTCATATTTGACCCTGAGCTTCCGACCACACATCCGTGGCATAACTTAGACCGCTTATAGCCACCTCCATAAAATCGCCCATCTCCGCCCTTACCTTAGCACATCCACTATTGAAACCCTCATCCATGCCTTTGTTACCTCGAGACGTGACTATTCCAATGCACTTCTGGCCGGCCTCCCACATTCTACCCTGTGTAAACTTCAGGTCATCCAAAACTCGCCTGCCCGTGTCCTAACTCGCACCAAGTCCCGCTCACCCATCCCCCCTGTGCTTATTAACTTACATTGGCTCCCGTTTAAGCAACGCCTTGATTTCAAAATTCCCATCCCTTGCTTTCAAATCCCTCCATGGCCTCGCCTCTCCCTATCTCTCTAATCGCCTCCAGCCCCACAACACCCCCCCCCCCCCCCCAAGATATCTGCACTCCTGTAATTCTGCCCTCTTGAGCATCTCTGATTATAACTGCTCAATTGGTGGCCATTCCATCTGTTGCCTGGGCCCTAAGCTGTGGAACTCCCTGCCTAAACCTCTCCACCTCTCTCCCTCTCTTTCCTCCTTTTAAGGCGCTCCATAAACATACCTCTTTGACCAAGCTTTTGGTGACCTGCCCTAATTTCTCCTTATGTGTCTCGGTGTCAAATCTTTTGACTTATAATACTCCTGTGAAGCGCCTTGGGACGTTTTTCTACGTTAAAGGCGCTATACAAATGCAAGTTGTTGTTGGTAGGTGGTGCCAGAGGACTGGAGGAATACAAATGTTACACCCTGCAGGGATCAGTGCTGGGACCCCAACTATTTACAATCTATATTCACGACTTGGAAGAAGGGACCGAGTGTAACGTAGCCAAGTTTGCTGACGATAGAAAAATGGGAGGAAAAGCAATGTGTGAGGAGGATACAAAAAATCTGCAAAAGGACAGACAGGCTAAGTGAGTGGGAAAAAAATTGGCAGGTGGAGTATAATGTTGGAAAGTGTGAGGTCATGCACTTTGGCAGAAAAAAATCGAAGAGCAAGTTATTATTTAAATGGAAAAAGATTGCAAAGTGCCGCAGTACAGTGGGACCTGGGGGTACTTGTGCATGAAACACAAAACGATAGTATGCAGGTACAGCAAGTGATCAGGAAGGCCAATGGAATCTTAGCCTTTATTGCAAAGGGGATGGAGTATAAAAGCAGGGAAGTCTTGCTCCAGCTGTACAAGGTACTGGTGAGGCCACACCTGGAATACTGCGTGCAGTTTTGGTTTCCATATTTACGAAAGGATATACTTGCTTTGGAGGCAGTTCAGAGAAGTGTCACTCGGTTGATTCTGGAGATGAGGGGGTTGGGTAAGTTGGGCCTCTACTCATTGGAGTTCAGAAGAATGAAAGGCGATCCTATCGAAACATATAAGATTTTGAGGGGGCTTGACAAGGTGGATGCAGAGAGGATGTTTCCACTGATGGGGAGACTAGAACTAGAAGGCATGATCTGAGAATAAGGGGCCGCTCATTTAAAACAGAGATGAGGAAGAATTTCTTCTCTGAGGGTTGTCAATCTGTGGAATTTGCTGCCTCAGAGAGCTGTGGAAGCTAGGACATTGAATAAATTTAAGACAGAAATGGACAGTTTCTTGAGCGATAAGGGGATATGGGGAGCGGGCGGGGAAGTGGAGCTGAGTCCATGATCAGATCAGCCACGGTCTGACTGAATGGTGGAACAGGCTCGAAGGGGGCGTATGGCCGACTCCTGTTCCTATTTCTTATGTTCTTATGTTTCTATTTAAAAAAAGGGAGGGATAAACCCGGCAACTACAGGTCAGTCAGCCAAATGTCGGTGGTGGGGAAACTTTTAGAGACAACAATCTGGGACAGAATTAATTGGCATTGGGAAAAGTATGAAAGTCAGCACGGATTTGTTAAAGGTAAAATATTTGACAAATTTGATTGAGTTAAGAATATGGGAAATAGGAGCAGGAGTGGGGCATATGGCACTTCAAGCTTGCTCTGCCATTCAATAAGATCTTCCAAGGCAAGTATATCCTTCCTTCGGTAAGGAGACCAAAACTGTACACAGTACTCCAGGTGTGTTCTCAACAAAGCCCTATTGCAGCAAGATGTATAATCCTTCTGAACACCCCAGTTCTGACGAAGGGTCATCGACCTGAAAGTTTGAATCTGTTTCTCTCTCCAGATACTGCCTGACTTGCTGAATATTTCCAGCATTTTCTGTTTTAATTGTACCAAGACTTCCTCACTGTTGTTCTCCACCCCCTTGCAATAAAGGCCAACATACCATTTGCCTTTCTAATTCCTTGCTGTACCTGCATGTTAACTTTGTGTTTCATGTCGAAGGACACCCAAATCCTTTTGAACACCAACATTTAATAGTTTCTCACCATTTAAAAAATAATTGTGTTTTTCTATTCTTCTGACCAAAATGAATACCCTCACATTTCCCCACATTATACTCCATCTGCCACCTTGTCCACTCACTAAACCTGTCTCTATCCCTTTGCACGCTCTGTGTCCTCCTCACAGCTAACCTCCCCACCTCGCTTTGTATCGTTAGCAATCTTGGATATATTGCACTCGGTCCCTTCATCTAAGTCATTAATATAGATTGTAAACAGCTGAGGCCCCAGCAATGATTCTTGCGCCCCCCCCCCCAATACTAATAGCCTGTTCTTTGATAAGTAATGTAGAATGTTGATGAGGGTAGTACAGTTGCTGTTATGTATATAGACTTTTAAAAGGCGTTTGACAAAATACCACATAATAGACATGATAGAAAAATTAAACCCCATGGGATTGTAGGGACAGTGACAGCATGGATACAAAATTGGCGAAGGGACAGAAAGCAGAGAGTAGTGGTGAACGGTTGTTTTCCAGACTAGAGGGAGGAGTCATTGGTGTTCCCTAGGGGTCGGTATTAGGACCACTGCTCTTTTTGATATCAAAGACTTGGATTTGGGTATTCAGGGCATAATTTCAAAGTTTGCAGATGACATGAAAGTCAGAAATGTAATAAACAATGAGGATAGTAAGACTTCAGGAGGATTTGGCTGGTGAAATGGGCAGGCACATGGCAGATTAAATTTAATGCAGAGAAGTGTGAAGGAAAAATATGGAGAGGCAATATGAACAAAATGATACAATTTTCAGTGCCAAATAATTTGACTGACCATTAATTAACCATTATCATAAGAACATAAGAAATCGGAGCAGGAGTAGGCCATACGGCCCCTCGAGCCTGCTCCGCCATTCAGTAAGATCATGACTGATCTGATCTTAGTCTCAACTCCACCTCACTGCCCAATCCCCATAACCCTTTACTCCCTTATCGTTCACAAATCTGTCTATCTCCACCTTAAATATATTCAATGACCCAACCCCCACAGCTCGCTGGGGTAGAGAATTCCAAAGATTCATGACTCTCAAGAAATTCCTCATTTCCTTTTTAAATGGGCGACCCTTTATTCTGAAATTATGCCCCCTAGTTCTAGATTCCCCCACGAGGGTAAACATCCTCTCTGCATCTACCCTGTCGAGCCCCCTCAGAATGTTTCAATAAGATCACCTCTCAGTCTTCTAAACTCCAACCTGCTCAATCTTTCTTAAGACAACCCCTTCATCTCAGGAATCAACTTCGTGAACCTTCTCTGAACTACCTCAAATGCAAGTATATCCCTAGACCTCCAGCCTCAAACATGGCTATGGCCACTTTGGTCCCAACCAAAGTGACCAGAGCACTTAATTTCTATGCCACTGGATCTTTCCAAGCTGCTACAGCAGACATATCGACCATTTCACAGTTCGCCGCACAGAGCTCAATCCGTCACGTGGCAGATGCTCTCTGTAAGAGAAAGAGGGACTACATTTCCTTCCCGATGAGCAGGGAGAAACAGTTTCAGCAGCAGACAGGTTTCATCTGAATTGCGGGCTTCCCCAGGGTTCAGGGCACCGTAGGCTGCACCCACGTCGTGTTGAGGGCACCGCAAAACAATCCCAAGATGTTCAGGGGAAAAGCTCAGGTTACATAGGCCTGTTTACACATCCTACATAATCCCTGCCCTACTTGCAGCTGTGTAGATGCCTGCGAAAGACACAAAACCAGAAAAAAAAACACGTTTCGAATGGATCCAAAAAAAATTGCTGCACCCAGTACATTCAGTACCCAAATATTACAATAAAATGTTACAATATATATGTGGCCCCCCAACCTGCGAGAAAACAGCTCCACAGTTCGGGTTATTAAAGAGCTGGAGCGGCGGGCCCTGGAACATCATGACCCCCCCCCCCCCCCCCCCGACCTGCGAGAGAACAGCTCCGCAGGTAGGGAAGTAAAAGAGCTGGAGTAGTGTACCACTTCAACCTCCAGCAACGACGATTTTGAGATGGGTGACATCACCAAAACCCTGGTCGTCGTTTTGGAGCGTGGGCAGGAACATCGGCAGGGCCCAGGTAGAGGAGTGGGAAGGTCGGGCGGATGAGTGGCGAGATGCGGTGAATGTTTATGGCGGACGAGCGACGAGAAATCGTGGTGGAGGTGTGACAGATGAGGGTACGGGGCCCAGAAGAGCCAAGGGCCCAAGGACAGTACGGGTCAGCCCACACTCTGATCTGTGTGCGGATTAAGTCCGTGCAGCAGAGCAGATCTCCAGTCATCTTGGTTAATCCTTGCCACTGGACCAAGGCCCAGCTCTGTCAAGCCCGTGTGGTGGCTGGTGTGCAATGGCCACCACACGTTAAAAAAATCCACGCACAGGCATTTTCCACCCCCTCAATTGGAGTTCAGGGTGGGAACATCGGGTCCTTCATCAAAACACCTGTGAACTCGTGGAAGCAAGTCACCCTCGTTCGAGGGACCGTCAATGATGATCCCTTCTTAAATAAGACCAAAGCTGTATGCAGTACTCCAGGTGTGGTCTCACTAATACCCTGTACAGTTGCAGCAGGACTTCCCAATGCTTATACTCCATCCCCCTTGCAATAAAGGCCAACATTCCATTTGCCTTCCTAATTACCTGCGCGCTAACGTTTTGTGTTTCATGTACAAACCCCCAGGACCAACGTTTACTTTAGCTACTCTCTTCCTATTTATATACCTGTAGAAGCTCTTACCGTGGTTTTTATATTTCAAAAAGTTTCCCAATCCTCTGGCCTTCCACTAATCTTCGCAACATTGTATGCCTTTGTTTTCACTTTGATTCCATCCATTACTTCCTTCGTTAGCCACGGCTGGTTCATCCTTCTCTTAGAGTCTTTCTTTCTCACTGGAATATATCTTTGCTGAGAGTTATAAAATATCTCCTTAAATGTTTGTCACTGCTTTTCTACCATCTTACTCTTTAATATACTTTCCCAGGACACTAGCTTGAGACCTAGCTTTCTCACCCTCAAACTGAATTTGAAATTTACCATGAAAAATCATTCTTCCCAAGAGGATCCTTCACTACGAGATCATGAATTAATCCAGACTCGTTACACATTACCAGATCTATAATAGTCTGCTCCCTGGTTGGTTCCACAACGTGTTGTTCCAAGAAATCATCCCGCATACGCTATGAACTCTCCCTCAAGGCTATCTTTGCCAGTTTGATTTGTCTAATCAATATGAAGATTAAAATAGCCCCATAATTATTGCCGTACCTTTCTTACAAGCCTCCATTATTTCTTGATTTATATTCCGTCCTACAGTGTCGCTACTGTTAGGGGGCCTATAAACAAATCTCACCAGTGACTTCTTTCCCTTTTTATTTCTTATCTCCACTCAAACTGATTCTACATCTTGATCTTCTGAACCAATATCATTTCTCTCTACTGCACTGATCTCATTCTTTATTAACAGAGCTACCCCACCTCCTTTTCCCTTCTGCCTATCCTTCCGAAATAGCAAATAACCCTGAATATTCAGTTCCCAACCTTGGTCACCTTGCAACCACGGCTCTGTGATGGCTATCAGATCATACCCATTTATTTCTATTTATGCCGTCAACTCATCTATCTTGTTACGAATGCTGCGTTCATTCAGATAAAGAATGCTGTTGTTAAAGCTGTTCAAAGGGTACTTGGACTGAAATGGACAAGACTTAACTGTGGTGTATTTGGACTTCCAGAAGGCATTTGACAAGGTGCCACATAAAAGGTAACTGCACAAGATAAAAGTTCACGGGGTTGGGGGTAATATATTAGCATGGATAGAGGATTGGCTAACAAACAGAAAACAGAGTCGGGATAAACGGTTCATTCTTGGGTTGGCAATCAGTAACTAGTGGTGTGCTGCAGGGATCAGTGCTGGGACCCCAACTATTTACAATCTATATTAATGACTTGGAAGAAGGGACCGAGTGTAACGTAGCCAAGTTTGCTGACGATACAAAGATGGGAGGAAAAGCAATGTGTGAGGAGGACACACAAAATCTGCAAAAGGACATAGACAAGCTAAGTGAGTGGGCAAAAATTTGGTAGATGGAGTATAATGTTGGAACGTGTGAGGTCATGCACTTTGGCAGATAAAAATCAAAGAGCAGCTTATTATTTAAATAGAGAGAGATTTCAAAGTGCTGCAGTACAGCAGGACCTGGGGTTACTTGTGCAAGGGAATAAGGGGTTATTGGGACTGGGCAGGTAGGTGGACCCGAGTCCATGATCGGATCAGGCATGATCGTATTGAACGGCGGAGCAGGCTCGAGGGGCCGTATGGCCTATTCCTGCTCCTATTTCTTATGTTCTTAACTTTCTGTGGCAGGTTTAGTTCGCATCTACCGCGCATATACTGCAGTCACGTCATTCAATGGATGCCAATGACGAACCAGCAAGATGCCGTTTTACATAAGATTACACAGGCTACACAGCACAGAAACAAGCCATTCGGCCCAACCAGTCCATGCCGGTGTTTCTGCTCTACTGGAGTCTCCTCCCGTCTTTCCTCATCTAACTGTATCAGCATAACACCTATTTCCTTCTCCCTCATGTGTATATCTTACCGTCCTTAAATGCATCTATATTATTCGCTTCAACTACTCCCTGTGGTAGCGAGTTTCACATTCTCACTGGAGAGGGTGCTGGAGCAGGAATAAGCCATACAGCCCCTCGAGCCTGCTCTGCCATTCAATACGATCATGGCTGATCCGATCATGGACTCGGGTCCACCTCCTTCCCTGGTCCCCATAACCCCTTATTCCCTTATCGTTTTTTCTGAATTCACTATTTGATTTCTTGGTGACTATCTTACACTGATGAACTTTAGTTTTGCTCTTCCCCACAAGTGGAAACGCGCACTCTCTATCTACTCCATCAAAACCTTTCATAATTTTAAAGACCTCTATTAGGTCACCTCTTAGCCGTCTCTTTTTAAGAGTAGAGAGACCCAGTCTGTTCATCCTTTCTTGATAGGTGTACCCTTGCATTTCTGATATCATCTTTGTAAATCTTTGCACCCTCTCCAGTGCCTCTATATCCTTTTTATAATCTTCCCAGGTGGGCAGAGAAAACGCTTCAAGGACACCTTCAAAGCCTCCTTGATAAAGTGCAACATCCCCACCGGCACCTGGGAATCTCTGGCCCAAGACCGCCCTAAGTGGAGGAAGAACATCCGGGAGGGCATTGAGCACCTTGAGACTCGTTGCCGAGAGCATGCAGAAATCAAGCGCAGGCAGCGGAAGGAGCGTGTGGCAAACCAGACTCCCTATCCACCCTTTCCCTCAACCACTGTCTTGTCCCACCTGTGACAGAGATTGTAATTTCCGTATTGGACTGTTGAGTCACCTAAGAACTCACTTTTAGAGTGGAAGCAAGCCTTCCTCGATTTCGAGGGACTGCCTATGATGATGATGATGATGATGATCCTTTTTATAATATGACGACCAGAATTGCCAGGTTCGATGCAAGTTTAGCA
Organism: Pristiophorus japonicus; assembly: GCF_044704955.1. NCBI lineage: Eukaryota > Metazoa > Chordata > Chondrichthyes > Pristiophoridae > Pristiophorus > Pristiophorus japonicus. Next base: position 165,725,564 of record NC_091987.1, read on the forward strand.
TAACTTCACAACTTTTCATTTCTATCCCTCTAGAAATAAACCCTAGTGCTTGGTTTGCTTTTTTATGTACCTACATAAAGTATCTATGGCGATACTTTGATTTGTGTATTTGTACTCCGAGGTCCTTTGCTCCACTACCCCATATGGATTCTTATTTTCCAAGTAATACATGACCTCCCAATTTTTCTTACCAAAATGTAATACTTCACATTTATCTGCGTTGAATTTAATTGCCAATTATATATTCTGCAAGTTTATTACTGTCGTCTTGTAATTTGTTGCAGTGCTCCTCAGTATTGGCTATCCTCCCAGTTTGATGTCGTTCGTAAATTTCAAAATTATGCTTTTATTTCCAAAGTCTAAATCGTAAATGTAAATTGTGAACAACAGTGGTCTCAGCACTGATTTTTCTGGAACACCACTACCCACCTTCTGACACTCTGATTCACTACCCTTTACCCCTACTCTCTGCTTTCTGTCTTGAAGCCAGCTAGCGATCCATTCTGCTACTTGTCCCCTGACTCCGCATTCTCTGACCTTGTTCATCAGTCTATTATGGGGTATTTTATTGAAGGCCTTTTAAAAATCTAGATAAATTACATCTACTGCATTACCATTGTCTACTCTCTGTTACCTCTTCAAAAAATTCAATGAGTTTGGTCAAGCAAGACTTTCCTTTTGAAATCCATGCTGATTATTCATTATTATATTGTTTGTTTCTGGATGTTCTATTTTCTCTTTTAGTCGGGATTCCATTATTTTTCCTATCACTGACTGGTCTATAATCCCCTGGACTAGTCTATAATCCCTTGGACATGTTCTATCTCTCTTCTTAAATATAGATATTACATTCGCTATCCGCCAGTCCTCTGGCACTACACCTTTTTCTAAAGAATTACTAAATATGGCAGTGAGCCTCTGCTACTTCCCTAGATTCTTTTAAAATTGCAGATGTAATTGATCTGGACCAGGATTTTTTTCTATTTGCGTTTCATTAGTTTATTGTTTTCATAGAATCATAGAATGATACGGCAGCGAAGGAGGCCATTCGGCCCATCATGCTTGCGCTGGCTCTTTGCTGGAGCTATCCAGTGAATCCACGCTCTGCTCTTTCCCCATAACCCTCTCATTATTTTCCTTTTAAGTATTTATCCAATTCACTTTTGAAAGTTATTATTGAATCTGCTTCCACCACCCTTTCACGCACTGGAAATAGTTTCTCCTTATTTACGCGATTTAAACCCTTCATGATGTTAAACACCTTGATCAAACCTACTTTTAACCTCTGCTCTGAGGAGAACAACCCCATCTTCTCCAGTCTCTCCACATAACTGAAGTCCTGGTACCATTGTCGTAAATCTCCACTGCACCTTCTCAGCAACAACTTGCAGTTATTTAGTGCTAACCGTACCGAGGCGTAGAACAGCGTTATCAATGAAAATTTTGACACTGAACCACATAAGGAGCTATTAGGCCAGATGAACAAAAGCTTGGTTAAAGAGGTATGGTTTAAGGAGCATCTTAAAGGAGGAGAGAGAGGTAGAGAGGCGAAGAGGTTTAGGGAGGGAATTTCAGAACTTAGGTCCCAGGCAACAAAGTACAGCCACCAATGATGGAGCAATTAAAATCGGGATGTGCCAGATGCCAGAATTGCAGGAGCGCAGAGATCTCGAAGGTTTGTCGGGTTGGAGGAGGTTAGAGATCGGGAGGGGCGAGGGCATGGAGCAATTTGAAAACAAGGATGAGGGTTTATCAGACCAGGAGCCAGTATAGGTCAGCAAGCATCATCATCATAGGCAGTCCCTCGGAGTCGAGGATGACTTGCTTCCACACTAAAAATGAGTTCTTAGGTGACTGATTAGTCCAGTGCGGGACCTACAGTCTCTGTCCCAGGTGGGGTAAACACTGGTGCTTTTTCCTTTCTGCCGCCGTCGCCATGGGTCGCATGCACGCTCCTGGCAAGGGCTTGTCCCAGTCAGCGCTACCTTACAGACGCAGTGTGCCCACCTGGCTCAAACTCACATCTGATGATGTAAAAGAACAGATTTACAAGCTGGCAAAGAAGGGCTTGACCCCATCGCAGATTGGTGTGATCCTAAGGGATTCCCATGGTGTTGCCCAGGTGCGTTTTGTTACTGGGAACAAGATCCTCAGGATACTGAAGTCCAAGGGGCTGGCTCCAGACCTTCCAGAGGATTTGTACCATTTGATCAAGACTGCTGTGGCTGTCCGCAAGCATTTGGAGAGGAACAGGAAGGATAAAGATGCCAAGTTCCGTTTGATTCTTATTGAGAGCAGAATCCACAGGCTGGCTCGTTATTACAAGTCCAAGAGGGTACTTCCACCTAACTGGAAGTCTGAAACCTCCACAGCTTCAACACTTGTAGCCTAAGAAGTTTCTTCATTGGTTTATTGGATCTAAAAAAAATAAAATGCTCACATCTTGTTAAACAAAACAAAAAAAAAATAAACAGTGGTTGAAGGAACGGGTGGGAGGGGTTGCTGCGTGCTCCTTTCGCTGTCAACGCTTGGCTTCAGCTTGCTCTCAGGGAAGAGACTCGAGTTCGGTGCCTTCCCAGAATCTCTTCCTCCACTTTGGGCGGTCTTGGGTCAGGGATTCCCAGGTGTCGGTGGGGATTTTTTCAAGGAGGCTTTGAGGGTGTCCTTGAAGCATTTCCTCTTCCCTCCTGGGGCTCGCTTACCGTGTCGGAGCTCCGAGTGGAGCGCTTGATTTGGGAGCAAGCACAGGGCTGATGTGTGAACGGGACTTGGTGCGAGTTCAGATATGGGGAGCAGAGTTTTGGACGAGCACAAGTTTCGGTAGGGTGGAAGATGGGAGGCTGGCTAGGAGAGCTTTGGAATAGTCAAGTCTTTTAATGTTTTATTTTAAATGCTGTTAACTCTTCACAGAGCTCATCATTTGATGTTATCTCCAGCTGTTCTATCTCCCTAGTAAATATTGAAGCCAAGTCATTATTTAATATCTCTGCCATCTCTCTATTGCTGCATGTGGTATTATCCTCTCCATCCCTTAATGGCCCTATTCCCATCCTGGCCACTTTTTATTGATGTGCCTGTAAAATATTTTACTATTTTGTTTTAGGGTTCCTTGATCATTTAATTTCATAGTTCCTCATTGCCTTCCTAATTGTCTTTTTGACTTTTGTCCTAATCCCTTCATATTCTCCCTTATCGTGTTCACACCTGCTGTCCTGTGACATTGCTCCTTGATTTTTATTATTCTGCTGCTGTGAGTTTACTTATTTAATTATTTAATTGAAGTCAAATTAAAATTAGGTAGACAGCTTTTGTTTAAAAAAAAGATTGACTCTTTACTCACCGAGTTACTCAGTCTGAGTTCCTCCTTTGTGCCTTCTGTGACCTCACATTTTCAGATTTTCTCTTTCACTGACCTTCTAAAGCACAGTTTTACAGTAGTTATTAATCAATCTGACCGTTTAACGATTTAGGTATAGTTGAGTTTTTAAGAAGTTTGTGTATTAAATTAAATGCTTTGCTCAATTTCCTGCAGACCCGCTGCCGATTGTAACGTCACGTTGTGAATTTTCTCTGGGTTTCTTTCACTGCCGAGGTGCCATTAAACTGTTGCAGTTCCCGTTCTTTTACTCAATTTCGCAAAGCTAGCAGCAGAGCTGTGCATCTCAGACAGCAACTTTTGGGTTTCCACGGTTAACTGCACATCTGCCCCTTGCCTGAAGCTGCTGTACTTAAATGCGCATAAATAAAGGCGAGCGCCATTAGCCGCAGTTATTTTGACAGCAAAATCTGGCCCATTGTCTTTCTGTACAGTCGGTAGTCAACTCAATAGATAATCTCTCCGTCAACACCATTTTCACTCGAGCTGATAATTCTTAAGCTTCAGTATCAGCTGACTGAGGCATGTCATGGTTGGCTAGCTTCTGGTTGCTGCTAGCTTCATGCTTTTTCCTTGTGTTTTCTCCCTTTTTCCTTTGATCTGAAATCGCTGATTCATGTTGGAGTAAAGTTCCATGTATGTTGGCAGCCTTACAGTACTGTGTCCAATTGGCCATTCTTCATGTGAGTGTTGGAGGCAAGTGACGCTTGTTGCTGAGTTTAAAATCTTGTAATGTCATGGATATTTCATAATGTTACAAAAATAAGCAGGTTATTCTTATCAATCATTAATTCAGCTTTCCTAAGTAGGAAGACTGCTCCAAGTACAGTGCAAACATTTGACGCAATAGCTGCACATAGTGGAAGGCGTTTGTGGATAAAAGAATGTACCAGTTTGATTCCTTTAGATGCATGGATAGAGTTGCCTTCTAGTCATGGTACTGGACTAGTAACCCAAAGGTCATGAGTTCAAACCTCACGAGGGAAAGTTCTGAAATTAAATTCTAGTGATTTGTGGGCTAGATTGCTGTAAAAACCCAACTATAACAACTTACATTTATATAGTTAGTGCCTTTAATATAGGAAAACATCCCATGGCGCTTCACAGGAGCATTATCAATCGAAAGTTGACACCAAGCCACATGAAATATTAGGATAGGTTGGTCAAAGAGATCGGTTTTAAAAAGTGTCTTTGAGGAGAGAGATAGAGAGGTGAAGTTTGGGGGGAGGGGGGAAATTCCAGCGTTTAGTCCCTCGGCAACTGAAGGCACGGCATCCAATGGTGGAGCGATAAAAATTGGGGCTGTCCAAGAGGCCAGAATTGTAGGGACGCAGAGATCTTAAGAGGGTTGTAGGGCTACAGGAGGTTAGCGATAGGGAAGTGCGAGGCCATGAAGGGATTTCAGAATAAGGATGAGAATTTTAAAATCAAGGTATTGCGGGACTGGGAGCTGATGTTAGTCAGCAAGCACAGGAGTGGTGGGTGAAAAAGACTTGGTGTGAGTCAGGATGTGGGCAGCAGAGTTTTGTCTAAGCTCAAGTTTATGGAGGATGGAAGATGGGATGCTGACCAGGAGAGTATTAGAATTGTCATGTCTAGAGGTAACAAAGACATGGATGAGGGTTTCAGCAGCAGATGAGCTGATGCAGGGGCGGATGATATGGAGGTGGAAATAGGCAGTCTGGTGATGGCGAGGATATGTGGTCGGAAGCTCAGCTCAGGGTTAAATAGGATGCCAAGGTTGCGAATTGTCTGCTTTGGCCTCAGACAGTACCGAGGGAGAGAGAGAGAGATGGAGTCAGTGGCCCGCCACGGAACAGAGTTTGTAGCGGGGACCAAACACACTAGCTCGGTCTTTCCAATGTTAAGTTGGAGAAATTCTCGACTCATCGATTACTGGATGTGGGACAAACAACGTGACAAATCAGAGGCAGGAGACGGGTGGAGAGAGGTGATTGTGAGGTAAAGCTGGGCATCATCAGCGTACATGTGGAATAGATAAGAAATAGGAGGGGGCCAAGAATAGATCCTTGGGCAACTCTAGAGGTAATAGTGTGAGAGCGGGAAAAGAAGCCATTGCAGGTGATTCTCTGGTTACAACTGGATAGATAGGAATGGAACCAGGCAAGGACAGTCCCACCCAGCTGGAAAATGGAGGAGAGGCGTTGGAAGATGATGGTGTAGCCAACACCTCCACTGACGCGTACGAGAGCATGGGCCTTACACTAAACATCTGTAAGACAAAGGTCCTCTACCAACCTGCTTCTGCCACACAGCACTGCTTCCCAAATATCAAAATCCACAACGAGGCCTTGGACAACGTGGACCATTTCCATACTTCTGGAGCCTACTGTCAACAAGGGCAGATGTCGATGATGAGGTCCAACTCCACCTTCAATGCGCCAGTGCAGCCTTTGGTCACCTGAGGGAGAGTGTTTGAAGACCAAGACCTCAAACCTGGCACCAAGCTCATGGTCTACAGAGCAGTGGTGATACCCACCCACCCATATGCTTCAGAGAAATGGACTATGTACAGCAGGCACCTCAAAACACTGGAGAAGTACCACCACACTGCCTCCACAAGATCCTGCAAATCCATTGGCAGGATAGGCGCACCAACGTCAGTGTTCTCGCTCAGACCGACATCCCCAGCATCGAAGCACTGACCACGCTCGATCAGCTCTGATGGATGGGCCACATCGGCCGCATACCCGACACATGACTCCCTAAACAAGCGCTCTACTCGGAACTCCTACACGGCAATCGAGCCCCAGGTCGGCAGAGGAAACACTTCAAAAACACCCTCCAAGCCTTCTTAAAAAGTGCAACATCCCCATCGACACCTGGGAATCCCTGGCCCAAGACCGCACAAAGTGGAGGAAAATCATCTGGGATGGCACTGAATACCTCGAGTCTCTACGCCGAAAGTAAGCTGAAGCCAAGGGGAAGGAGTGCATGGCAACCCAAGCACCCCACCCACCCATTCCTTCAACCACCGTGTGTCCCACCTGTGACAGAGACTGTGGACTGTGGACTATGGACTCTTCAGTCACCTGAGAACTAATTTTTAGTGTGGAAGCAAGTCATCCTCGACTCCGAGGGACTGCGTAAAAAGAGAAGGAAGGTCAACCGTGCCAAAGGCTGCAGACAGGTCGAGATGGATCAAGAAGGATAGTTTACCATGGTCATAATTACATAAGATGTCATTGTGATTCTAATGAGGGCCGTTTCAGTACTGTGGCAGGGGCAGAAACCTAATTGGGAGGGTTTCAAACATGGAATTGTGAGAAAGATGGGCAAGGATTTGGACAATATGTTCAAGGAATTTGGAGAGGTAATCCAGGCTCAAGATGGGGCAGTAGTTTGTAAGGACAGAGGGGTCAAGGGCGTTTTGTTTTTGTTGAGGGGGTAATGTGGCAGATTTGTAGGGGACTGGAACAGTACATGGAGAGAGGGAACCGTTAACAATATCAGCTAATGTGGGGCAAGGAAAGGAAGTTGGGTGGTCAGCAGTTTAGTGGGAATAGGGTCGAGGGAGTAAGAGGTGGGTTCCATAGACAAGCTCGGAGAGGGCATGAGGGGAGAAAGGAGAGAAACTAAGATGATGTGGGCTGGGGCAGGGGGGTACCTTAGGGCAAGTTTGGCTTGGTGGACCAAAAGGAGTTAGGCCATTTAGTCCCTTTTAACGATAAGGGGTTATGGGGAGCGGGCAGGGAAGTGGAGCTGAGTCCATGATCAAATCAGCCATGATATTGAATGGCGGAGCAGGCTCGAGGGGCCGTATGGCCTTTTCTTAGGTTCTCTCGAACCTGTTCCACCATTCAATGAGATCATGGCTGATCTGTGACCTAACTTCATGCACCTGCCTTTGCAACCATATCCCTTAATATCTTTGGTTAACAAATACCTATCAATCTCAGATTTAAAATTAGCAATTGACCTAGCATCAACTGCAGTTTGCAGAAGGTGGTTCCAAACTTCTACCATCCTTCATGTGTCGAAGTGTTTCCTAACTTTGTTCCTGAAATGTCTGGCTCTCAATTTTAGACTATTTCTTCGAGTCCTGGACTCCCCGACTAGCGAAAGTAGTTTCTCTCCTATTTACCTTTTCAATTCCCCTTAACAGCTTGGAAAAAGAACCAAAGGTGATGTGAGGGAAAACTTTCTTCGGCAGTGAGTGGTTAGGATTAAAAATGCACTGCCTGAAAGGGTGTTGAAGGCAGACTCAATTGTGGCTTTCAAAAAGGAATTGGCTAAGTACCCGAAGAAAAGAAATTTGCAGGGCTACGGGGAAAGGATGAGGGAGTGGAACCAGCTGAAGTGCTCTTGCAGAGAGCCGGCACGGGCTTGACGGGCCGAATGGCCTCCTTCTGTGCTGTAACCATTCTATGATTCTAAATCGTCCCATAACCTTCAAAATTCCAGGGAATACAACCCTAGTTTGTGTACTCTCGCCTCTTAATTTAACCCTTGAAGTCCGGCTGCCATTCTGGTAAACCTGTACTCCACGCCCTCCAAGGCTAATATATCCTTCCTGAGGTGTGGTACCCAGAACTGCTCATGGGTGTGGTCTAACCAGGGCTTTGTACAGCTGTTGCATGACTTCTCATCCCTTGTAATTTAGTCCTCTCGGTATAATTGATTATTTTCTGAACCTGTCCAATGTGTTTGAATGCTCGTTGTACCTGGAGTCTCTTTGGACCTCCACTGTTTCTAGCTTTTCAACACTTCGAAAGTACTCTGGTCTATCCTTTTTAGATCCAAAGTGGATGACCTCATTTTCCTACATTGAAATCCATTTGCCATAGTTTTTCTCATTCACTTAATCTATTAATATCTCTTCATAATTTTATGCTTCCATCTACACTACTGACAATGATGCTTATCAGCAAACTTGGATATGTGGCTTTCTATCGCATCATCTATGTCGTTAATAAATACTGTGAATAGTTGAGGCCCCAACACAGATCCCTGCGGGACACCATTAGTCACATCTTGCCAATTAGGGTACCTGACCATTATCCCTACACTCTGTCTTCTCCCGCTCAGCCAATTTCTTAACCAGATCAATAATTTGCCTTCAATTCCAGGAGCGTCAACTTTCGCTAACCGTCTCTTATGAGGGACTTTAGCGAATAGCTTCTGAAAGTCCATGTAAATAACATCCATAGACATTCCCCTGTCCACTGCTTTAGTCACCTCTTCAAAACATTCAGTCAGGTTTGTCAGGCATAACCTTCCCTTTACAAATCCATGCTTTGATTAGCTGAAAGTTTTCAAGGTGTTCAGTCACTCTATCCTTAATTATAGACTAGACTAGTAATTTCCTGGCTAGCTGTTCTATAATTCCTTGCTTTCCCCCTCTCGCCTTTCCGAAGGCGGGTAAGTGACTGACAGCTGGACGGATTGTCTCCATCTTGGTGACGAAGCAGTCCATGAGCTCCTCGCACTTCTTACAGGACCGGGTGGAGGATAGTTGTTTGTAGGGGTATATAGTTGTTTGTAGGTTATATATTTATTTGTAGGGAGTATGTAATGGAGTGGGTAAGGAAAAACTGAGGTTGCTGATAGCTTTTCCTATTGGCCATAAGAACCATGATAAATATTGATCACCAGAAAAATGTGTCATAATTTATGCTGTGGCTGCATTTAAAATATGACCCATTCTGCATGCATAATTTGAATACATCAATATGTGACTGTCATTACTCAAGTCTTTATGTACATTTTTGTAAAAGTTGTAAAGATGCTCATCTATTGACATGCATAGAATAGTCAGTATTTAATGAGGTAGAAGAGCATTCCATGTGTTAGAAACATAAAAACATGGAAAATAGGTGCAGGAGTAGGCCATTCGGCCCTTCAAGCCTGCAGCACCATTCAATAAGATCATGGCTGATCATTCACCTCAGTACCGCTTTCCTGTTTTCTCTCCATACCCCTTGATCCCTTTAGCCGTAAGGGCCATACCTAACTCCCTCTTGAATATATCCAACGAACTGGCATCAACAACGCGCTGCAGTAGAGAATTCCACAGGTTAACAACTCTGAGTGAAGAAGCTTCTCGCTTCTATTTATCTCAGTCTTAAATGGCTTACCCCTTATCCTTAAACTGTGACCACTGGTTCTGGACATCCCCAACATCAGGAACATTCTTCCTGCATCTAACCTGTCCAGTCCTGTCAGAATTTTATATGTTTCTATGAGACCCCCTCATCCTTCTAAACTTCAGTGAATACAAGCCCAGTCGATCCAGTCTCTCATGTCAGTCCTGCCATCTCGGGAATCAGTCTGGTGAAACTTTGCTGCACTCCCTCTATAGCAAGAACGTCCATCCTCAGATTAGGAGACCAAAACTGAACACATTATTCCACGTGAGGCCTCATTAAGGCCCTGTACGACTGCAGTAAGACCTCCCTGATACTCAAATCCTATACTCAAATCCCCTAGCTATGAAGGCCAACATGCCATTTGCCTTCTTTACCACCTGCTGTACCTGCATGCCAACTTTCAATGACTGATGTACCATGACGCCCAGTAGCACATGTTCAAAAACATCAAATCTGTCCCATGTGAAGAGATATCTTGAAAGCTGCATGACATATTGACATTGGGTATACACCAAAATCCTGTACTTGCAGTGCTTCTTTGTTTAGCTCTGCTTACCCCTTGCTCAAAGGTGTTTTGTATAACCTGTGTTGAACGGTTTTTGCTGTGCTCACATTTGCTGTAATTGTGTTGCTTTTTCTCAGCAGGATTCAGCTGTCCTGATGTTGCTGATGTAGACATGTGAAGGCAGTAACTTTCTTGCTTGAGGCTGCCTCATTGTTGCTGCATGAGACTCCCCAGGGCTTCAGCTATGGAGTCCAAGACTGAGGGTCCTCCTGTCTGGGATGCAGCATCAGAGCAGGATCAGACTGCTACCCAGGTGAGTGAAGCCTATCTGATCCTTTCTCATTGAGATGGGGATCACTTGATATATCTGGTTCCAATCCGAGATCAATGCTGTTGCACAGGACGGGTCTCGGGAGATTTCTCTGCTCAATAATTAGTGCCAAAACAAACTGGGAAGGACTTTGGACAGCTGGCGAGGGAATTCGAGATGTGGAATGAACAGGAGGGAGAAATGAGACACGTGAGTGAGGAAAGGAACATTTATGAAGGCTCAATATGTTACCTGCATTTCTTCCAGTGAATTAAATGGCCGGGTTCAAATGTTCCCTCCTGTTCCAGTGCCAGCAGGGTATATGTTCACTGCAGCCCCTAGCTGATGGTCAGGGCCACACTAGTTTACAGTGACTGATTACATTGAATTCTGTTTTATAATGTGTGGAATTCCAAGATTTTAACTGTTTTGGGCATCGGATTCGAGGATTCCGTTTGACAACAGGAAGATTTGTTGGGACCCTGGAGCTTAATCAGAGCTTTATATAACTAACACAATTCCCACCCCTTTGTATTCCAGCCCCTTAAGATAAAGGCCAACATTCCACCAGCATTTGGAATTATTTCGAGTACCTGTCCACTGGTTTTTAGTGATTTCAGTACTTGGACTCCTAAATCTGTAAATCCTTCAGGTTCTGGGACAGCAGGATCCTCAGAAACATTCAAAGTGCTTACTATTGTCTGCTGTCCTGTCGGAATGTCATGTTCATCTCAGCAGTTAGCTGATGAGAATGTGTAATATATATTCACGGTTAGAGATTCAAGGGTGTTTATTAAAGTCTGGGTTTCCAGCTGCTCCTTACATTCTGAAACTAAAGTGGTCTCCGAACATGAGTCTCCCAATCGCACACAGCAGACCACTTGGAAGCACTGGAATTTGAGGCACATCGAACACAATTGAGGATTTGGGGATGCCTTTGGTGGATTGGTTCAAGTATTCCAAGTGCCTTGGATGTCTGGGATATGTATCACTTAATTTTGGGCCATACTGGAACAACTAAATGAAGGAAGTAGGTGCCGCAAAGACCTTTCATTTCCGTATCTGAGTTCAATTATAGGCCAATCTTCTCTCTCTCATTTATCCAAACTACACTTATCCAAACTTATTTATTCTAGGATCCTTACAACTAAGTCTAGTGACTGTGACCCCAGAGTAAAAAGTGCTGTTAATTGTGGCACTAATTTACAATGTTAATGAAGCCCTGGACTGACTGTATTAATGTCACATTACTGCAGTTAGCGTGGAGTTCAGACACCTCGTTGAGTGAGAGTAGATGCCCCTTCACTCTGCATCAAACCCTGAGTACCTGACTTGAAAGTGCTAGATGCAGACACTAGAACTTAAATCAGAAGTGTTCTATTTACCAGCACTGATATCACACACCCTGATGAGCAAAACGTTACCCAAATAATAAATGGTTGGAACAATTATATCGATGGCGGGCAGCTTCTATCGAGAATTGACTGCGGTGTATTTATTTTGATGCTGTGATTGGTTAATGGCAGATACTGGCATTGAAATAGTAATCATTTCAATTATTCCACAACTGTACTTCATAACGAGAGCTGCCTGTGGCCTGTATCACTCCATATTCTGGTCTTACTGTGTTTAAAACCTCCACCGCTAGCCGGCGATGTTTTTGTATCAGGAGAGCAGCATCGTGTGGTTGTGCTATTGCATCATCCTTAGTTCTTTTCCAGGCTGAATTCCAGATGTCATTCCTTCTGGAGGAGGGTGTACGTTGAACTCTTGCTCACCCCCCGCCCAGCCTCCTCTTTAGGAATGTTATTGGTTGTAGTGGGAATGTCAAGAATGGGAGGAAATAGGAATAAACAGTGGGCTATGGAATCCAAGTGGTAAAAGCAGAATCAGCTAAGAAACAGCTTTTGAATTTTAGCTGCACTCTTACCTGGACGTACAAGGTTTATCAAATGGCTCCCTTTTTTTCTCGTCTCTCCTTTAGATGACCTGAGCCACACCACATCCTTTGCCTGGTGGCATGGGAAGGTGTCCTGCTCACTGCGTGTGTTGCGTTCCGTGGGGGTGGGGTGGGGGTTTGCTTCTCTTCTGTTGTATTCCTCTGTGAGTGTTGAGCCTCCAGTTATCACTTTGACACAAACAGCTGGTAGATCATAGGGAGCCAATGGGGAAGTGATTTGGGTTTGAGCTGTAAGAGTGAGTGGGTTTAGTTGAGTGCCAATCTGGACTTTCTCTGTTGCTTCTCCTGGTGCCCTAGGTTTTCTTCACCAGATGCGTTCCTTCTCCAGGTACATTTTGTTCCGGAGAACAGTGCTGTTGCTCAGATTGTTTACACGGATGAACAGGATCGACCGTCTCAGCAAGTGGTTTACACGTCAGATGGGACATCCTACACATCTGTGGATGGGGCGGAACATACCCTGTTGTACATTCACCAAGCCGATGGGGCGCAGGTATGTGGGAGAGGGTATCGGTCACTGCAGACATTGGGACTGTGTGGCAGTGGAGCTACTGAACCTTGAGTTCTCTTGGGGCCTCTGAAAGGAGACTGTGGGACACTGAGGTTGGTTTGGTAGTCCAACTGGCCTTCGAGCCATGTGACTAGGAAGGAGGGAGGTGGGTGCTTTGCACACCAGTGAGTGGGGCCCTTGGATGGCTGCTTCACACCGCACCCACGGGTCAGATTAGTTGCGAGTTGGTGGAAGACTTGAATTGCATCTCCTCAGCAACAGAGATTCTATTGGGTAAACATTTTACCTTAGACCGTGAGGAGATGTAAACATTTAATCCAAATTGAATTTCAGTCTGGTCCAAGCACTGTCTTCTCAGTGTGTGGCACCAGTAGTCTTGGGTTGGGAGGGCAGTGTTGGAGATAATGGTGAATCTGGAAGATCGCGGGTCAGATTTGGGGCCTGCAGGTTGTCACCTGTTCTAATATCACCTTTTGTGACTTCTATCACCGAGAAGGACAAGGGTAGCAGGAGCATTGGAACACCATCACCTGCAAGTTCCCCTCCAAGTCACACACCATCCTGACTTGGAAATATATCAGCCGTTCCTTCATTGTCGCTGGGTCAAAATCCTGGAACTCCCTCCCTAAGCCCTGTGGGAGTACCTTCACCACATGGTCTGCAGCGGTTCAAGAAGGCAAGAGGGCAATTATGGATGGGCAATAAATGCTGGCCTTGCCAGCGACACCCACATCCCATGAACGAATAAAAAAAAAATGTGGCCCAGTATCATAATTTGGTATAATTCCTGTGAAGCACCTTGGGATGTTTTACGACGTTATTGACACTAGACAAATGCATGTTATTGTAACCTTGCAAAACCATTTTACTGCTGGGTACTGAATGCAGGGGGCTATTTTTGGGGCGGTAAGGGACCTTGAAACACCCACAGATTCATGTCTTTAATTAAGATCAGTAACTATATAAATATTCTTCCTGTTTAATGCCCTCTCTTTGTTTTTAAAGGCTGTTTTCACAGATCAGTCCCAGGTAGCATACATCCAACAAGACGCAACCACCCAGCAGGTAGGGAGGCAAAAGAGCAACATTCAGCTCTAATCTGTGCAGCGCATCTTCTGTTAAACTGATGTGATGGAGCGCTCTTTGTGCACTGTATATTGGGACAGGCTGGGAGGGGGGTACCTGTATATTGGGACAGGCTGGGGGAGGGTGCCTGTATATTAGGACAAGCTGGTGGAGGGTTTCTGTGCATTGTATATTAGGACAGGACACTCGACCATTGGGCGGGTCACATTGTCCATATGCCCAACACGAGACTCCCTAAGCAAGCGCTCTACTCGGAACTCCTACACGGCAAGTGAGGAAATGTTACAAGGACACCCTTAAAGCCTCCTTGATAAAGTGCAACGCCCCCACCGACACCTGGAAATCCCTGGCCAAAGACCGCCCCAAGTGGAGGAAGTGCATTCGGGAGGGCGCTGAGTACCTCGAGTCTCGTCGCCGAGAGCATGCAGAAATCAAGCGCAGGCAGCGGAAGGAGCGTGCGGCAAACCAGACTCCCCACCCACCCTTTCCTTCAACCACTCTCTGTCCCACCTGTGACAGGGACTGTAATTCCCGTATTGGACTGTACAGTCACCTGAAAACTCATTTTGAGGGACTGCCTATGATGATGATGATGATGATGATTAGGATAGGCTGGTGGAGGGTTCCTGTATTTTAGGACAGGCTGGTGAATTACATGAGAACAAAATAAAGGGAAAAGTTGGGATAACACGATTAAACCGATCAAAAGTTGCTTCTCTAGTTTCCGACCCCACCTGCCTGCATTTTGAATGCCCCTACGTTGGTGTGCACCCAGCAGCCAAGGAGATTGTTCACATACATTAATCGCTGCTCACATTAAGCAGTTCTTTCTGGTATTTTATTTCATTTTACTTGTCTGCCTTTAACATAATATTCTGGATATGCATTAAATTGTAGAGAATGTACAGCAGAGAAATAGCCATTCGGTCCAACTGGCCTACAGAATGATACAGCACAGAAGGAAGCCATTTGGCCCATCGTGCCTGTGCCGGTTATTGCTCGAACTATTCAATTAGTCCGATTCTCCTGCTCCTTCCCCATCAACCTGTATTATTTTTCCCAATTCTCTTTTTTGAAAGTTACGATTGAATCTGCTTCCACCACTCCTTCAGGCAGTGCAATCCAGATCACAACAGCTCGCTGTGTAAAACATTTAATTTCCCAATATTGCCTCTAGTTCTTTTGTCTATCACCTTAAATCTGTGTTTTCTGGTGACTGACCCTTCTACCACTGGAAACAGTGTCTCCTTATATACTCTATCAAAACCATTCATGTTTTTGAACACCTCGATCAAATCTCCTCTTAACCTTCTCTGCTCTGAGGAGAACAACCCCAGCTTCTCCAGTCTATGCACGTCACTGAAGCCCCCCATCCTTGGAACCATTGTAGTAAATCGCTTCCCCCGCCCCCTCCTCCTCTTCCCCCGCCCCCTCCATCTCTTCCCCCGTCCCCTCCTCCTCTTCCCCCGCCCCCTCCTCCTCTTCCCCCCCCCCCCCCCTCAATGGTGGCCCGCTGCCGTCCCTTCACATAAAGGCAGGAATTCTATTTTTTATTTGTTATTGATTGATGGATTGTTTATTACTTTGGTCTTGGATTTTTAGGTGCAGAGTTTCTCCATTTTTTTTTGTTAATTAATTGCTTATTACTTTTTGTGCTTTGTTTAGTGCTTAGTGCTTTAAATGTACTTATGCTTGTTTAATGTTGTTGTGAAGGTGTTTAGTGCTTTGGAAAATCCTCTAACTTCCCTCCCCCCACTCCCCCACTCCCCACCCCCCCACTCTCTGGCTACCTGTGCCTGATTTCTAAAGTGTCCGTAAGGTTTTTCTGAGCGTACAAAAGTGGACACAGACGCTGGCCTAAGCTAGTTTGGAGTAACTATTGGCTGTCTAAACTTGCTTCAATGGCCAAAACAGGCTGGTAACGCCCACTTTTGGGAAAAAAACTGAACTAAAAAGAAACTGAACTAACTCATTGAAACTGGAGCAAGCTAAATGGGGAGAATTGCGATTTTTAAGATACTCCAAAAAAAAAGGAGCAACTTCTGTGGGAACTTGGCTCCTCAGTTTCTGAACCTTTACCCACCACTGACGTTCGGCTGACTGGCTGGCCTTTCTGTTTTGGTCACGTTGTACTGTTTGATTTACCAATGTTTGATTCCAATCTATCTGAGCCATGCCTTGTTAACTGGAGGAGGGCTAATCTCAATGAGTTAAGTATTTTTACACTTGAGAGTACGACCTTTTGAGGTCCTGCTTTTAACTTTCGCCCAAGCTCCTGAAAATCTGACTGCAGGACCTCAACCCTTTCCTTCCGATGTCATTGGTTCCCACGTGACCATGATTTCTGGCTGTTCCCCCCCCCCCCCGCAAAATGCTCTGTACTCTCTCAGTGATGTTCTTTACCTTGGCACCAGGAAGGCAACACACCTTGCAGGACTTGTCTTGCCAGTTGAAGAAACACCTGACTGCTCCCATGACTATTGAATTCTGTATAACCTCGGCATTCCGACACTTTGCGGTTCTTTGGCTCATGGTGCCATGGTCCACATTGCACTCCATCAAGGTGTTGTCACCCTAACTTGTACTGGAAACCAGTTTGAGAGTGCCGCATTCCTGGGGCATTCGTGTACTGCCTGTCCCTTTCTACCCTGCCACATTGCCACCCACTTACTGTCCTGAGCTTTCTATGGCTAGCGGGTGACCACTTGCTAGAACGTATGATCCAGGAAATTTCCTGTGCCGATGTGTTTGCTCTACACGAGCCTCCTCCCATCCCTCTCCATCTCACCCTATCGGCATAACCTTCCCGCTTGTGTTTATCTAGCATCCCCTTAAATGCATCTGCTATTTGTCTCAACTACACCTTGTGGTCGGGAGTTCCACATCCCATGCCTTATTATTTTATATACTCCAATGAGTTTAGTCCTCCCTCTGAGCTATTGGCATTATTCTTTCCTTCGAGTTCTTCCTTGCACTTGAACTTGTTTGTTTGCTCTTCTCTTCACCTTCTTCAGTGCTTGCTCATCCTTTTTCTAGTTTGGTGACGAGAATTGTGCACATATTCCAAGTGAGGTCTGACCATTGCATTATACAACTTCATTATGACCCCACTAGGCTTGTATGACACTGTTCTCGTGACATGCATCCCAGCATTTGATTAATTTCCTTAATCCCCTTGTCCACCGAGCCAAACCTCCCTTCAGTGACCCCCAATCCTCTCCCTGAATCCTCCCTCTCTCTCTTGTGTTTTTCTCTCCCCTCTTCTCATGCCCTCGCTAAGCTCATCTCCATGAGACACCTCCTGCTCCCTTGACCCTATTTACACTCATCATCATCATCATATGCAGCCCCTCGGATTCGACTCCTGAAATAAGTTCTTTGGTGGCTGAACAGTCCAATACCAGAGCCAGAGACTCTGTCACAGCTGGGACAGATAGTCGTTGAGGGAAAGGGAGGGTGGAACTGGTTTGCCGCACGTTCTTTCCGCTGCCTGCGCTTGATTTCTGCACGCTCTCAGCGATGAGACTCGAGTTACACTCCCGGATGCACTTCCTCCATTTAGGGCGGTCTTTGGCCAGGGACTCCCAGGTGTCAGTGGGGATGTCGCACTTTATCAGGGAGGCTTTGAGGGTGTCCTTGTAACGTTTCCTCTGCCCACCCATGACTCGTTTGCCGTGAAGGAGTTCCGAGTACTAAAGTACTGATCATTGAACTTCCCTTCCTGGCTCCCATGCTAGCCAACATTGTAAATGGTTTCCTCTGCTCAGGCACTGTCACCCCTCCTTTCAAAACCATCATCATCCAGTTCCTCAAAGCTCACTCAGCTTTTTGTCCTTATAAATTATTGCTCCATCTTCAATTTCCCTTTCATTCCCAAAGTCTTCGAATATGTTGTCACCTCCCAGATCTCTCCAATCAGGTTTCCACATTCCAACAGCACTGAAACAGCCCTAACCAAAATCATAAGCCGCATTCTCTAACTATCCCTCCCAGTCCTCCTCAATGGTCGATTGCACCATCCATCCACAAATTGCGCCTCCGTTGCCCAGCGTGGTGGGGATGCCTTTGTTTAGATCCAGTCTTACCTCTTGAATCGTAGTCAGAGCTTCTCTTTCCACCCCTCCACCTTCGGAGTCCCCTGAGGCCCCCTCCTCTTCCTCAACGACATGCTTATCCCATGGCAACATCATCTGCAGACATGGGATCAGCTTGCACAGTATGCTGATGGCACCCAACTCTGTCTCGAATCCCTCGCTGCCTCTGTGCCAATAAATTGCTTGTCTGACATCCAGTCTTGGCCATTATCATATTCCAGTCTTGGCCATTATCATATTCCAGTGTTGGCTGTGTTTGCCTTTAGCTGCCTGAATTCCACGGTCTGGAATTCTGTCCCGGAACCCTTCCTCCTCTCCACTCACTTCTTCTTTTAAGACACACCTTAAAACCTACCCCATTGACTGAACTTTTATCCACCCCTTCTGATATCTCTCCATTAGCTCAGTGGCCATTGTATATGTTTTTTGCACCTCTGTGAAGCAATTTGGGACATTTATCCAAATGAAAGGTGCTATACAAAATGCAGATTGTTTTTATGAATTGCCTCGTCATGTTATCTCGATGTTATGAATAAAATCCACTGCTACTTAGAAACATAGAAAATAGGTGCAGGAGTAGGCCTTTCGGCCCTTCGAGTCTGCACTGCCATTCAATGCATTCATGGCTGAACATGCAACTTCAGTACCCCATTCCTGCTTTCTCGCCATACCCCTTGATCCCCCTCGTAGTAAGGACTACATCCAACTCCTTTTTGAATATATTTAGTGAATTGGCCTCAACAACTTTCTGTGGTAGAGAATTCCACAGGTTCACCACTCTCTGGGTAAAGACGTTTCTCCTCATCTCGGTCCTAAATGGCTTAACCCTAATCCTTAGACTGTGACCCCTGGTTCTGGACTTCCCCAACATTGGTAACATTCTTCCTGCATCTAATGGAATAATGGAGGCATGTGAAAAAGGAACGGCAGTAGTTATGCGGGATTTTAACCTACATATCGATTGGTCAAATCAAATCGCAGGGGGTAGCCTGGAGGAGGAATTCATAGAATGCATACGGGATTGTTTCTTAGAACAATATGTAACAGAGCCTACAAGGGAGCAAGCCATTTTGGATCTGGTCCTGTGTAACGAGACAGGAAAAATAAACGATCTCCTCGTAAAAGATCCTCTCGGAATGAGTGATCACAATATGGTTGAATTTGTAATACAGATTGAGGATGAGGAAGTTGTGTCAGAAACGAGAGTACTATGCTTAAACAAAGGGGACTATAGTGGGATGAGGGCAGAGTTGGCTAAAGTAGACTGGAAACAAGGACTAAACGATGGCACAATTGAGGAACAGTGGAGGACTTTTAAGGAGCTCTTTCATAATGCGCAACAAAAATATATTCCAGTGAAAAAGAAGGGCGGCAAGAGAAGAGATAACCAGCCGTGGATAACCAAGAAAATAAAGGAAAGTATCAAATCAAAGACCAATGCGTATAAGGTGGCCAAGGTTAGTGGTAAACTAGAGGATTGGGAAGATTTTAAGCAACAGCAAAGAATGACTAAAAAAGCAATAAAGAACGGGAAGATAGATTACGAAGGTAAACTTGTGCAAAACATAAAAACAGATAGTAAAAGCTTTTACAGATATATAAAACGGAAAAGAGTGACTAAAGTAAATGTTGGTCCCTTAGAAGATGAAAAGGGGGATTTAATAATGGGAAATGTGGAAATGGCTGAGACCTTAAACAATTATTTTGCTTCCGTCTTCACAGTGGAAGACACAAAAACCATGCCAAAAATTGCTGGTCATAGGAATGTGGGAAGGGAGGACCTTGAGATGATCACTATCACTAGGGAGGTAGTGCTGGACAGACTAATGAGATTGAAGGTAGACAAGTCCCCTGGTCCTGATGAAATGCATCCCAGGGTATTAAAAGAGATGGCGGAAGTTATAGCAGATGCATTTGTTATAATCTACCAAAATTCTCTGGACTCTGGGGAGGTACCAGCGGATTGGAGAGCAGCTAATGTAACGCCTCTGTTTAAAAAAGGGGGCAGGCAAAAGGCAGGTAACTATAGGCCGGTTAGTTTAACATCTGTAGTGGGGAAAATGCTTGAAACTATCATTAAGGAAGAAATAGCGGGACATCTGGATAGGAATAGTGCAATCAAGCAGACACAGCATGGATTCATGAAAGGGAAATCATGTTTAACTAACTTACTGGAATTCTTTGAGAATATAACAAGCATGGTGGATAGAGGTGTACCGATGGATGTGGTGTATTTAGATTTCCAAAAGGCATTCGATAAGGTGCCACACAAAAGGTTACTGCAGAAGATAAAGGTACGCGGAGTCAGAGGAAATGTATTAGCATGGATAGAGAAATGGCTGGCGAACAGAAAGCAGAGAGTCGGGATAAATTGGTCCTTTTCCGGTTGGAAATCAGTGGTTAGTGGTGTGCCACAAGGATCAGTGCTGGGACCACAACTGTTTACAATATACATAGATGACCTAGAGGAGGGGACAGAGTGTAGTGCAACAAAATTTGTAGATGACACTAAGATTAGTGGGAAAGCGGGTTGTGTAGAGGACTCAGAGAGGCTACAAGGAGATTTGGATAGGTTAAGCGAATGGGCAAAGGTTTGGCAGATGGAATACAATGTCGGAAAGTGTGAGGTCATCCACCTTGGGGAAAAAAAACAGTGAAAGGGAATATTATTTGAATGGGGAGAAATTACAACATGCTGTGGTGCAGAGGGACCTGGGGCATGAATCCCAAAAGGTTAGTTTGCAGATGCAGCAGGTAATCAGGAAGGCAAATGGAATATTGGCCTTCATTGCGAGAGGGATGGAGTACAAGCAGGGAGGTCTTGCTGCAACTGTATAAGGTATTGGTAAGGCCGCACCTGGAGTACTGCGTGCAGTTTTGGTCACCTTACTCAAGGAAGGATATACTAGCTTTGGAAGGGGTACAGAGACAATTCACTCGGCTGATTCGAGAAATGAGGGGGTTAACTTATGATGATAGATTGAGTAGACTGGTTCTTTACTCCTTGGAGTTCAGAAGGATGAGGGGTGATCTTATAGAAACATTTAAAATCATGAAAGGGATAGACAAGATAGAGGCAGAGAGGTTGTTTCCATTGGTGGGGGAGACTAGAACTAGGGGGCACAGCCTCAAAATACGGAGGAGCCAATTTAAAACCGAGTTGAGAAAGAATTTCTTCTCCCAGAGGGTTGTGAATCTGTGGAATTCTCTGCCCAAGGAAGCAGTTGAGGCTGGCTCATTGAATGTTTTCAAGTCAAAGATAGATAGATTTTTAAGCAATAAGGGAATTAAGGGTTACGGGGAGAGGGCGGGTAAGTGGAGCTGAGTCCACGACCAGATCAGCCATGATCTTGTTGAATGGCGGAGCAGGCTCGAGGGGCTAGAAGGCCTACTCCTGTTCCTAATTCTTATGTTCTTATGTTCTTATCTAAGCTGTCGAAACCCGTCAGAATTTTAAACATTTCTATGAGATCCCCTCTCATTCTTCTGAACTCCAGTGAATACAAGCCCAGTTGATCCAGTCTTTCTTGATATGTCAGTCCCGCCATCCCGGGAATCAGTTTGGTGAACCTTCGCTGCACTCCCTCAATCGCAAGAATGTCCTTCCTCAAGTTAGGAGACCAAAACTGTGCACACTACTCCAGGTGTGGCCTCACCAAGGCTCTGTACAACTGTAGCAACACCTCCCTGCCCCTGTACTCAAATCCCCTCGCTATGAAGGCCAACATGCCATTTGCTTTCTTAACCGCCTGCTGTACCTGCATGCCAACCTTCAATGACTGATGTACCATGACACCCAGGTCTCATTGCACCTCCCCTTTTCCTAATCTGTCACCATTCAGATAATAGTCTGTCTCTCTGTTTTTACCACCAAAGTGGATAACCTCACATTTATCCACATTATACTTCATCTGCCATGCATTTGCCCACTCACCTAACCTATCCAAGTCACTCTGCAGCCTCATAGCATCCTCCTCACAGCTCACACTGCCACCCAACTTAGTGTCATCCGCAAATTTGGAGATACTACATTTAATCCCCTCATCTAAATCATTAATGTACAGTGTAAACAGCTGGGGCCCCAGCACAGAACCTTGCGGTACCCCACTAGTCACTGCCTCCCATTCTGAAAAGTCCCCATTTACTCCTACTCTTTGCTTCCTGTCTGACAACCAGTTCTCAATCCATGTCAGCACACTACCCCCAATCCCATGTGCTTTAACTTTGCACATTAATCTCTTGTGTGGGACCTTGTCGAAAGCCTTCTGAAAGTCCAAATATACCACATCAACTGGTTCTCCCTTGTCCACTTTACTGGAAACATCCTCAAAAAATTCCAGAAGATTTGTTGAGCATGATTTCCCTTTCACAAATCCATGCTGACTTGGACCTATCATGTCACCTCTTTCCAAATGCGCTGCTGTGACATCCTTAATAATTGATTCCATCATTTTACCCACTACCGATGTCAGGCTGACCGGTCTATAATTCCCTGTTTTCTCTCTCCCTCCTTTTTTAAAAAGTGGGGTTACATTGGCTACCCTCCACTCGATAGGAACTGATTCAGAGTCTATGGAATGTTGGAAAATGACTGTCAATGCATCCGCTATTTCCAAGCCCACCTCCTTAAGTACTCTGGGATGCAGTCCATCAGGCTCTGGGGATTTATCGGCCTTCAATCCCATCAATTTCCCCAACACAATTTCCCGACTAATAAGGATTTCCCTCAGTTCCTCCTCCTTACTAGACCCTCCGACCCCTTTTATATCCAGAAGGTTGTTTGTGTCCTCCTTAGTGAATACCAGGTGTCTCGATCTGAGATACTTCTATTCCATTTCATTTGTACTTTGTCACGTATTACATTATCTACTGTGCAGCACTTTACACGTGTCAGTGTTGCATTTCATCTTCCAACTGCCTGAATGATCCAAATCTTTCTTCAAATCCTTATTTGTGTCCTTTTGCTGCTCGCTCTACTCTAGTGCCATCTGCTGTGAATTTGTAGTCCTGCAGTTGGCTTCAGAATCCTGGTCAAAATTGTAAACCAATTATATATGTACTATTCCCCAGTTATCTGCGCCATTATTTTGGCGTGCACCGCTTTTTTTGGCGTAATTTAAAATATCGAAGTTTCCCCAAAGTTTCTGCACCAGCGTAACTCGGTTAGTTATGAATTTTTTAGGTTAGTATTTTATTGCGTCATGATGTTTGCGCCAGTTTTTCACATTTAAGCAAGTTTGGCCAACTTACATTTTTCCTAGGACTGCATATGTGACCACTCAAAAAAACCTTCTGGGCACTTAAGAAAAACCAGCGCACATTCAAAAATCAGCGCAGAAATACGCCATTGTTTTTCGGCGAAGTTTTAGAGGGACTCATGAAGGCAGAGAATATGTATCATGAAGCTTAATTGTTTCAAAGTAAAAAGGAAGAAAATGGAAGTCTAATGCAATTCTTTAATTTTTGATTTTTTTCCCCAAGTACCTCACCACCACCGAACGTCTCCTCACCGGGCTCGAGGGTCGGAGTGCGGCCAGCAAAATCGCTCCCTTGCCCGGACACTGGCCCGGCTTCAAAAGAAGCCCAGGGGAGGTGGGGTGGAAACCAAACTGAAGGGATAAAAACCCTTCGGCTATACAGCAGCTTCAAAAGAAGCCCGGGGCGGGGGTGGTGGCGGACAGACACTGAGCCACTGTGTCCAGGCGAGGGAATGATTCTGCTGGCCGACCCTTGAGCCCGGTGAGGAGACATTCGGTAGTGGGGTGGTACTTTGGAAAAAAAAAATCAAAAATTGAACAATTGTATTCGACTTAGTTTCTTTATTGAATGCCTAGCTTCCAGTTCCTGGCTCATGATGCCCCTACGTGTAACCCGGACAGAAACTGACCGAGGATAAAACATGTCGCGCATTGCGACGGGCATTATAATAGGGAGCACCATTAGCATCTTGAAGCAGCGCTTCCGATGCCTGGACCATTCCGGAGGTTACTGAGATTGTTGGTCAGTTCACTGTTGTGTGCTGCATGCTGCATAACTTAGCCATCATGAGGCAGCAGCAGCTGGTAGTAGAAGACCCACCTGAGGTGAGAGTGGCTGATGATGAGGAAGAAGATGCAGAGGACGAGGAAGCCATGCAACTACCAGAACCCAGAGCACGACGGCGGAGGAGGGCGGGCCGTCGTGCCCCTTTAACGATTGCTTGAGCCTTGTGCCAGCAGCTCATCCGTGAACGTTTTCCTGCCTGAAGGCTCAGCAGCAACTATTCCAAATGGATAATGTTTAGAAACATAGAAAATAGGTGCAGGAGTAGGCCATTCGGCCCCTCGAGCCTTTACCACCATTCAATATGATCATGGCTGATCATGCAACTTCAGTACCCCATTCCTGCTTTCTCTCCATACCCCTTGATCCATTTTGGATCACATTTAACTCCCTTTGAATATATTTAACAAACTGGCCTCAATAACTTTCTGTGGTAGAGAATTCCACAGATTCACAATTCTCTGAGTGAAGAAGTTTCTCCTCATCTCGGTCCTAAATGGCTTACCCCTTATCCTTAGACTGTGACCCCTGGTTCTGGACTTCCCCAACATCGGGAACATTCTTCCTGCATCTAACCTGTCCAATCCCCTCAGAATTTTATATGTTTCTATGAGATCCCCTTTCATTCATCTAAATTCCAGTGAATATAAGCCTAGTTGATCCAGTCTTTCTTCATATGTCAGTCCTGCCATCTCGGGAATCAGTCTGGTGAACCTTTGCTGCACTCCCTCAATAGCAAGAATGTCCTTCCTCAGATTAGGAGACCAAAACTGAACACAATATTCCAGGTGAGGCCTCACCAAGGCCCTGTGCAACTGTAGTAAGACATCCCTGCTCCTTAAACTCAATTCCTCTCGCTATGAAGGCCAACATGCCATTTGCCTTCTTCACTGCCTGCTGTACCTGCATGCCAACTTTCAATGACTGATGTACCATGACACTCAGGTCTCATTGCACCTCCCCTTTTCCTAATCTGTCACCATCCAGATAATATTCTGCCTTCCTGTTTTTGCCACCAAAGTGGATAATCTCACATTTATCCACATTATATTGCATATGCCATGCATTTGCCCACTCACCTAACCTGTCGAAGTCACCCTGCAGCCTCTGAGCATCCTCCTCACAGCTCACACCGCCACCCAGCTTAGTGTTTACTGTTTGGATCTGTTCTGTTGCGTTAATGAAATAATGGAAATGATGATTCTTTAGTTCAAAAAGTTGTGTTGTTAATGGAAGAAATAATGGAAATAATTCACTTATAATTTAAAATATATTTTATTCAAAATTTTAATACTTGTTTGTACATAACTTAGATAAAAATATTCTTGTATCAAACTTTAAAGTTTTCAGTTAAGTTCACTTACAAACTTTTAAACTTGTAAATTTACATAACTTACAAAAAACTTTTAATTTGAGTAGTTACAACAGTAACACCAATAATAATAACAACAGCAGCAGCAAAGAAAGGCTGCACCCAGCTCTCCTGCACACCTTATTCTAAGACCGCCCACCGCGCTTGGTCTTGGTGACTCCACCTCTGCCCGCAGGTGGTGGCGCAGCATTTCTCTGGTTGATACCAAGCTTATTCTTTCGAGCATCTCTGGTAATGTGCACTTCTTGATGGGGGTGGGGGGGGGTCAGGTCAGGCGGTAATGTGGAAGGCCCGGCTTGGGCCTCTTCAGAGGCTGATCTGCGGATTGGAGTGGGAGTGGCAGTTGGTTCAGCCAATGGACACGGGGTCTGGGCGTGTTCCCTTATTGCAGCAGCTAACTCCGACATTCCCTTCCTCGTGCCCTGATGGTGTCTCAACATTCCCTTCCTCATGTGCCCAGACAGTGTTCCCATTTCTTGTGAGTGTTCTCCCGACAGTCCCGATATCTCATCACCCACTCCACTGATGGTGTCCAAGAGTGATCGCATAAGGTCAATGCTCTCCGCACTCATTGCCATCATCTGAATGACATCTGTTACATCCTGCATCTCAGGAGAGCGCTGTCGAGCTCTCCTTCCCCTCCTCACCTGGATGTGGCTCGCTGCATCCTGCTGGAAACCATGGAATGTTCCAATACTTGTACCACTCAGGAAAGGGGCTGGCACCTCAATGGGTGGAACCGGCACCACCTCCAGAGTGAGTACAAAGTGGAGGCTTCATCCTCCCTCTGCCCCTCCCCTTCCCCCTCACCTCCATAGTCTTGGTCTGGAAGGTCATATTCTGAGATGTTCTCCTCGTCAGGCTCGTCTGCGTATGAATCTTCTTCTGCATCGGCTTCAGCCTCGTCTGGATTGGCCTCAAGTTCTTCAAAGTATAACAGACCAATGGTTAGCAGCAGAGGAGGGGGCAGGGTGGGTGTTATGAGTAGGCTCACACAGCACAGGCAGCAGGCTCATTTGAAGGACCACGATGAATGATAGCATATTACATCAACCGAAGCGTAGCTGATGGAGACATCCCCATGAACCGAAGCATGGCTAGCCCGCGCAGTACTTAACATTTAGTAAAGCCAGACTGTGGAATTTGCAGGATTTACCCCCTCCCTCGAGTGTGGGCCCAGCTTGTGCAGTGGTGGTTGCTTTTCTCCAGGTAGGACTCATCAAAGCAGCAACTCTCTCTTCCAAGGGTGTCAGTGGCTGCAGATTTGCCGGGCCTCCTCCTGTTCAGGTTCGTTCCCTTTTGTTGTGTGCCACCTTCCTCTGCAAAGATGAAAATATAAATATAACTTTTTTACAGAGGGTGTCATTCTGTTGCGTGGGACATATACAATTGCAATTCCAGTGAATAAATGAAAATATTACTTACACTAACTACTTGACCACTTCTTTTGCACTGGCCTCCAACCTGATGGTCACTACCAGTAATCTTGTGCAAGTTGGGTCCAGCGTTTCTTCATTTCTTGGGTGAAAATTTTATGTGACCGCTGCTGGTGTCCATCCACCCTCAATCACAGTAACTATTACATCCACTTCCTCTTGTGAGAAATTCTTGGTCCTTAAGCTGCGTTGCATATTGCAGCTCCGATTTTTTCATTGAGAATTAAAGTTCTCACACAACTGGCTCTTTAAAAATGGCTGAATGCAGACCGGGAGGTGTACCGGGCATGCGTGCCTATAGCGTCAAAAACATCTTTTTTTCGTGCATGCACAGAAGGGGTGGCATTCTTTTTCGGCACAGACATTAGGCTCCACCCCCAAATCTTACGGATGGGCTGCGCGATGCCAATTTAAAAAAATTATAACGGGGAAACTTTCAATTTTTGGGAGGCGTAGTTGGGCCCCAAAAAATGGGCGTAGCTCTTGAAATACGGCAAAAAACAGCATTGGGGAAAATTGAGCCCATAGGATTACATAGGATATACAGTACATATGATTGTCTAGCCTCCCCTTAAATGCATCTATCCTATTCCCTTCAACCACTCCCTGTGGCAGCGAGTTCCACATTCTCACCACTCTTTGGGTAAAGAAGTTTCTTCTGAATTCCCTATTGAATATCTTGGTGACTATCTTATATTGATGGCCTCTAGTATGCTCTTCCCCACAAGTGGAAATATTCTCTGTCGATCCACTCTATCAAAACCTTTCATCATTTTAAAGACCTCTATTCGGTCACCCCTGAGTCTTTTATCTAGAGAAAAGAAATCCAGCCTGTTCATCCTTTCCTGATATGTATACCCTCACATTTCTGGTATCATCCTTGTAAATTTCCTCTACACCCTCTCCAGTGCCTCTCTATCCTTTTTATAATATGGTGACCAGAACTGTACGCAGCACTTGAAGTGTGGTCTAACCAAGGTTCGATACAGGTTTAGCATTATTTCCCTCCATTTCAATCTGTCCCTCTACAAATAAACCCTAGTGCTGAGTTTGCTTTTTACGGCCTTGCTAACCTGTGTCGCTACTTTTAGTGACTTGTGTATTTGTACCCTGGGATCCCTTTGTTCCTCTACCCCACCTGGACTCGCACCGTCCAAGTAATAAGTGACCTCCCAATTCTTCCTACCAAAATATAATACCTCACATTTATCTGTGTTGAACTTCATTTGCCAATTATATGCCCATTCTGCAAGTTTATTAATGTCCTCCTGTAATTTGTTGCAGTCCTCCTCAGTATTGACTATCCCCCCAATTTGATGCCATCTGCAAATTTAGAAATTATGTTTTTGATTTCAAAGTCTAAATCGTTAATATAATTGTGAACAGCAGTGGTCCCAGCACTGATCCTGTGGAACACCACTACCCACCCTCTGCCACTGAATAGCTGCCCTTTACCCCGATTCTCTTCTTTCTGTCTTGAAGCCAGCTAGCGATCCATTCTGCTACTTGTTCCCTGACTCCGCATTCTCTGATCTTGTTCATCAGTCTATTATGGGGAACCTTATCAAAGGCATTTTGAAAATCTAGATAAATTACATCTACTGCATTACCATTGTCTACTCTCTCTGTTACCTCTTCAAAAAATTTTATGAGGTTGGTCAAGCAAGTCTTTCCCTTTTGAAATCCTGGGGACTAGTGATTATTATATTTTGGGTTTCTAGATGTTTTTCTATTTTCTCCTTTAGTAGGGCTTCCATTATTTTTCCTACCACTGATGTTAAGCTGATTGGTCTATAATTCGCTGGACATTTTCTATCCCCCTTCTTAAATATAGGTATTATGTAAGCTATCCACTAGCCCTCTGGCACTGCAACTTGTTCTAACGAATTATTAAATATGTGTAGTCGTGAAAATAAGAAATAGGAGGAGGAGTGGACCATTTCACCCCTCGAGCCTGCTCCGCCATTCACTAAGATCATGGCTGATCTGATCATGGGCTCCGCTCCACTTCCCTGCCCGCTCCTCATAACCCTTTACTCTGTTATTGTTCAAAAATCTGCCTTAAATATATTCAATGACCCAACCTCCACAGGCCTCGGGTAGAGAATTCCAAAGATTCACGACCCTCTGAGAGAAGAAATTCCTCCTCATTTCTGTTTTAAATGGGCGACCACTTATTCTGAAACTATGTCCCCTAGATTCCCCCACAAGGGGGAACATCCTCTTAGCACCTACCCTGTCGAGCCCTCTGAGTCTTACATGTTTCAATAAGATCACCTCTCATTCTTCTAAACTCCAAGAGTTATAGGCTCAACCTTTCTTCATATGGCAACCCCTTAATCTCAGGACGCTGTGGCGCGATTGGTCAGATGTTGGCACCGCACCCTCGCTCCTGGTGGTCCAGGAAGGACCCTTTTTTAGCTGCACACTGTGCACCTTGGGCCCGTACCTTGAACTAAGGGAAGAGCCCCTCCCACCCAGCAGCACTACGTGGACCAGTGCCAAGCGCTGCACCCCACTCTCGACGCGCCTGCCCCGCTAGCGTCCCAGAGAAGAAGTGGAGCGCTTCCTTTAGCGGTCCACTTCCTTTTGGGGGCGGTAACCCCAATTTCTCCCGAGAGGCGAGACCTCTGCGCCTGCCGCAAAATCTCATGTCTGCTGAGTATTACCGCCCCCAAATGGGACGATACCCAATTTTTCCCCGTTAGAGTCCATAATTTGAGATGAAATGAGTGAGCTTTTAGAGATGTATGCAATAGTCAACAACAGACAGTATGGATTTATTAAAGGCAAGCCATGTTTGATAAATTTGAGTGTTTTTGAATCTGGGTAGATAAAGGAATTATCGTGTACCCTGTATGTGGATATTCTGAATGTCCATATACAGGGTACACGATAATTCCTTTATCTACCCAGATTCAATACAGTATCTCAGAAAAAACTTGTTAGAAAAATGCAGGCGCATGGTAAATAAGTCTGAGTCAGAAGGTTGTGGTTCAATCCCCACTCCAGAGACATGAGCACGTAATCTAAACTGACACTTCACTGCAGCACTGAGGGAGTGCTGGTCTTCCCTTTTATTTTTAATTCCTTTGTATTTATTTACTCTCCCTGGCATTCCTGTCTGTGTTTTTCTTTTTCTCTTCTTCATCAAGTTGTGTTTATGTATAGATATGGTCCTACACTCTTTCCTTCCATATCTAGATTAAAGGAACCTCAATTCTTTCAGATCCTGTGTTGTCCTTTCTGAACGAGTAATCCAGATTATCTCAAGTTAGTTCTGTACCAACTAGCCATAGTTTATCAAAAGTAGATCCATACACGGAGGTATGTTCTGACCAGTGCACAATGCAGTTTATAGTTGAGGGCAAATGTCAAATGGATGAGATTCAGTGATTTATGAGAGTGATATTTCATTTTGTTGGAATTCATTCTCTCAGGTGACAATAAATTATCTGAAAAAATACTTGGTAAAATGAATAATCCAGGTCTGACACATCACTTGATTGCTGCTTGCTTGCTCTGACAAATCGGTTTATTTATACCCAGGTAACGGTTCTCCTGCCTGCCAACCAGAACATGACTGGTGCCAATCTGACAGTCCTCGGCAGTGTGACAGAGGCACAGCAGCCAATGGCGGTGGAGAACAATTCTCAGGTAAAATACTAGTGATCTCAACAGAAGTTAAACAATTGTCAGAAATGATACAAAGGGGATTAATGTGAGGTGCAAATCTGCATCTACCAGTACTGGGGAAAGGCAATAGGAAGTTCAGGTAGTTCCCTGAGGTATTGGAGTAATTGTCAGAAACAATCAAAGCAGAGTACGAGAATGAAAAAGAGAGAGATCGGGATAAGTGTTTTACTGGGAATGACAGTGGGTCAGGCAGCGGTTGATCTTTAATTGAGGGCAACAGAGTGAAGATGTTGGTTCCTTGCTAACATGACTTCCAGTAACTTGCTCGCTCTTTGTTTTGCCAGTCACATTTGCCTGTGCCGAATCACGGGATACCTCGGATAACAGGGGTCAGCAGCCCTACGCAACAAATGCCAGAAACACTGGATACAGCTGAACATGACCTGGACTCTGAAGAAGATGAGGATGAAGACGAGGATGAGGATGATGTAGACTCATCTGATATTGATGATTGGGATCTAGGCCCTCTAAGGCCCTTTAATCCATGTGATTTATGTAAGTGGGAAATTGCACACTTTTATTGCTGTCCCACTGAAGTTTAGAGGAAGAATTTCTGCCATTTGTCATGTAAAAACACGAATGATATTTTGGTGTTTTCGCGGTGATGCAGTTCTCCGAGTAGGGTGCTAATTATAAGATGACAGGGTCACGATAGAGGCTGTCGGCAGCCTACTGTCAGAGTATTACTGTCCGCAATTTCACATCATAAAATAAATTCTAACAGAAATGGAAGTCCCTGTTATTTTCCTCATTGTGGGAATGTGATCTTGCTGCTGTTCTTTTCTACAGGGTGTGAGGATTGTAATAATGCTCATCCAGCTGCATGCCTCAAACATGGCACTCTGCACTGCATTCCCAATCGGCCTGTCCTGAGCAAGGCCAAGGCCAGTCTGCCACTTATTCTGTACATCAACCGGTTTGCTGGTGGAATATTCTCCAAGAGGCGCATTCCAAAACGCACGCAGTTTGGCCCTGTAGAGGGACCATTAATTAAGCAGTCTGAGCTCACGGATGAATACATTCATTTAAAGGTATGTCTCTTGGCCTGATCAGAATGAACATATTTTATTTTGAAATGCCGTACAGGTCTACAAGACTTGAAATTTGCTTTGTAGAACTGCAGTAAATTACTAAAATTAGTCATTATCGATAATTTTTTAATTCCTGAAGGTAGGAAAGGTTTCCTTTTTGTATTTCTCATTTCTGCTTAATTGTGAATGTTGATCTCATCACAGTAAGGGCTTTGGGATCACAGTTGGGATTTGAACACTTTCTGACACTGTCTGAAATAGCATCAAAAACACCCAGTTGAGCTTTAGTATGTTTAGATTCAGAGTACACAGCCCCTAAAATGTGCCTCATCACCAACCTCAAGAGTATCCCCACTCCACCAGTGTAATATTTTACATTTTCCACTTCTCTCACTGGTCTGAGGTGAGATTGTCGAATCAGTGCTGACCTGTGCCTACTGGGTTGATATTTCCCAAA
Organism: Pristiophorus japonicus; assembly: GCF_044704955.1. Lineage (NCBI taxonomy): Eukaryota > Metazoa > Chordata > Chondrichthyes > Pristiophoridae > Pristiophorus > Pristiophorus japonicus. The sequence goes on from NC_091987.1 coordinate 165,757,550, forward strand.
CACTTTTCACTTTGCAGACAGCAGTCAGAGGAGGCTTTCAATCAGTCTGGCCTGGATTTGAGATTAGACCCTGAAAGTGAAAGGGAAGTAATTGACTAACTGGCATCCAGTCCCAAGGACATGTGCAGATGTCTTTGAAATGGTACCTCTTGGGAAAGTGGGCGAAGACCCAGTGTCTGCTGTGACTCAGTGGGCAGCACTCTCGCCTTTGAATCAGAAGGTTGTGGGTTCAAGTCCCACTCCAGGGACTTGAGCACAAAAAAATCTAGGCTGACACTCCAGTGCAGTGCTGAGGGAGCTCTGCACCGTCGGAGGTGCCATCTTTCAGATGAGCCATTAAACTGAGGCCCCCTTTTGCGCTCTCAAGTGGATATAAAAGATCCCATGGCACTATTTCGAAGAAGAAAAAGGGAGTTATCCCGGTGTCCTGGCTAATATTTATCCCTCAATCAACATAACAAAAATTATCTGGTCATTATCAAATTTCTGTTTGTAGGAGCTTGCTGTGTGCAAATTGGCTGCCATGTTTCCTACATTACAACAGTGACTACACTCCAAAGAAGTAACTCATTGGTTGTAAAGCGCGTTGAGACATCCGTTGGTCGTGAAAGGCGCTATATAAATCCAAATCTTTCTTTAAGATTGCTGTTGACCAGTACTGGAAGGTGGTTTGTTTGGGTGTGTTCAGCTGCTGGCATGTGCACCATTTGTCTATGTTGCTGAAGCAGGTCTACTGCAAAACAGTGAAGATTCATTCCTGTGTGTAATTGTAGAACGGAGGGCAGGAGGCCGGTTGCCTTGCAGGACATACACCTGATGTGATGTAAACCTGCCTCTCTCAGGCAGGCCTAAGATTGGTTTGTGTTAGGTGACCAACTCTTGGATGTAAAATCATGGTTACCAGTTTGGGTGTTGGTTTGTTCTCTCATTGATTCAGTTGGTAGCACTGGAATCTGGATTAGAGGTTTGGGCACGAGCTCCGGCTCACGATCTTGGCTGACTGTCGTGCAGTTCTTCGAGTGTTACATTATGGACAGTGTCACGATGAATGTTCAAGATTCCATGGCACTATTTGGAGAAGAGTTTGCCCAACATCCTGGGCAACATTCCTCCCTCGAAAAAGCCTTAGGCATTTATCCATATTAGAAACTTGATCAAGGTTTGGGTGAGTTTTGCTTTCAGAGAGCAATCTATGTAAAGGTACAGATAGATTAATTGGTCAATTGAGAGTGGTCTTTGTGGGGTATTGCAGGAGCAAAACATAACAGTGACTGCACAACAAAAACGTTTGTTGTGTGAAGCACGTTGAAGCATCAGTGACGATGAGGCGCTATATTAATGCAATTTTTTTTTCTTCTACACAGGTTGCTATGGGGGTAGGACGGGAGGACTATATAGAGGGGGAGAAACCTGGGGACCTGTGGTTTGATCTCTCCGATGAGCACTTGTGCAACTGGATGATGTTTGTACGTCAAGCACGGAACCACTTGGAACAGAACCTGGTGGTGTACCAGTACGGCAAGGATCTCTACTTCACCACCATCAAACATATCGAGCCGAAGCAGGAACTCAAGGTAAAAGAGTACATGGTATATAATGGACGGGTGCAAGTGGCAGTCTGCCCAAATCACCCATTTATTTTGTGACCCCAGTGTCCCATTCGAACTAGAGCTGAGTTTCCAACCCTATACCTGCTCCATCACAAAGCCCACTTAATTTCACCTATTATATTGCTTACTTCAGCCTATCTTCACCTGTGTGTCTGCCGTTGTCACTTCCAGACTAAACTCCACCAATGCTTTTCTGAGCAGTCACCCATCCTTCACCCTGTGTAAAGTACAGCTGCCCGCCTCACTTGTACATCCCCCCCACCCCTGTCAAGGGCCCACACTGGCTTCCAGTCCCCAGCAGCTCAGATTGTTTAAATCCATCCATCCCCTTCCTATCTCTGTAACTTCCTCCAGCCCAGTAACCACCCGTCCTCTGTCCTGAAGACCCTGTTCCTCTCACTCCGTCTCTTGTGTATGTCTCCCCTCCCTTGGCTATGCCTTCAGCCACCAACCCTGGGGCTTTGGAATTCTTTCACAATACCCCTCTCCACCTCCCTCCTCCTTTAAGACCCTGCTTAAAATCCACTTCTCTGACCCAGCTTATGGTCAACAACCCCCCTCCCCCCCCGATAGCTCCTTATTTGGTTCAGCGTCTGCCTTTCTTTGTGTCGTTTTGCAGTGTATTGGGATATTTTTCTATGTTAATGGTGCTATCTAAGTATAAGGTGGTGGTCATATCATTGTTAATACGAAGAAATATATCCATGTAAAGTGGTAGTGACATCTAGTCACAGTACATTAATACCGCAATTTGCAGGTGCTTGGATCCTTCCTGTGATGTTTAATTCAAATGTTAAGCATTTACCAGATGTTTAACATCTAAATTAGATATTACAGAAAATATGTTCGTACTGTTGAAGTGCTGGCTGCTCTGCAAAATTCTATCGTCAGTGGCACAGCGATAATGACACTGAAAGCTAAGGAGTAACATTATTATTAAAACAATGTAACAATAAAGTGTATTTAAAAAAAAATCAAACTCTTTAATGGTGCTCACATGCAATGGCAATAGGAGGAGATTTCAGTTTTTACTCTTGATTTTGCTGCATGTAGCAGAGAGGAATTCTTAGCTACATGTTTGTCTCTGTCTCCCCCTCTTTCCCCTCCACCCCTCACAAAGACTTGGGCGCCAACTCTCTGATAATCACATTCATGGGAATTATAGATTTCTGTGGAAGAATGAACTGATGACCTCCCTCCTCTGTATTTCCCTTTGTGAAATATCCTTGTCTGGCCCTGTATGAAGCCAGACGTGTCCTCTCAGACATCAGCCTATTACTCACACTCCCTTTGTGTCAAAAGTATTTATCTCAATCAACATAACAAAAACATTATCTTGCCATTATCACATTGCTGTTTGTGGGAGCTTGCTGTGCACAAATTGGCTGCCCTATTTCCTACATTACAACAATGACTACACTCCAAAAGTACTTAATTGGCTGTAAAACGCCTTGAGACGTCCAGTGGCCGTGAAAGGCGCTATATAAATGCAAGTCTTTCTTTTTCTTCAGAAGAGTCTGACTACCACAACTGGGGAGGGGGTGGAGAGCACATGAGTAGCTGGATTTGGGTGGGAATGGAATATTCACATTTGGTTGCTCTCCTGTAAGGCAAAGGACATTTCAGTACTTAAGTGCTTAACACTATAAGCAATTGTCATTAATTTCAACATTAATTCCTAAAGTAGTGGAGCATTTAATTCCTTTTGTCCATATTTTGCAAATATTCACCTGCAACAAAAAGAAGGATTAAAACAATGTTTTGGGAGTGGGCTTGGCTGGTGCAGATGTGACTTTATGTGAAATTCCATCTTTATCGATGAAAGCACTTGACAGTGATGTGTAATGAATATGAATCGATTGTTGCACCACCTGGGTGGGCAGTGAAGGACATTGATTTGAGGTTGGATCTAGAAGCCAGGTATGAGCCTAGAGCAAATGCAAAAGGTGGAGTCACCTGGGTGTAGAGTGGCGAGAGAGCGTGTTAGCTCAAATAGAAAGGGCGAAGCTCAGTAATCTGAAGGGCTTGTCAGCAAGGGAAGGCATCAATGGTCAGTTACGTGGGTGAATGATATACTCAATGGACATGCAGAATAGACAACTCAGTTGTTTTAAGTGCATTAAGAAAACAGGCCAGATAGCTTGTGAAGGCAGTGCAGAGTGTAGTGCACAGGGACAATCTGAAGCCCCAGCTTCCAATACAGGGACAGATCTTGGAACTTTCATGAAGACTTTCCAAACATACAAACATCATCTGCGTAGGCAACTCTAATATTGTGCATGCAATTATTTACTTTGGTTTACGTTGGAAATGTTATTGCAAGGTGACAAACAAAATGGCTGGCGAAAGAATTTTCAAAATATGCTAGGAGCAATTTCATTGGGTCCCTTTCTGCTCCATGTTATTTGCGGCTGTTTGCTGGCTAACTATTTTGGATTGATAATTTTGGAAATTTTGTGATTGGTTTTCATTACTGGCTCATTGCTCCATTTTGTACTAAATTTCAGTTATGATTGTCGTTGTTTGTGCTTCATAAATATGACATGTAGATAAAAGTGTGTTTTGTGCAAGTCCATTAAGCACCAGGATAACATGTTACACAGAAAGGAACCAGAGGAGGCCAGTTCCAGGTGCAGAAGAAATCTTGAGCCTAATACTTACTGCCATTTTCTTTGACCAATCAATTAAGCTTTATTGCCTGTGGTAACTTAACAAATGGTAAACTTTGTGTTCTTGTAGGGGACATGGGTGTAGTTTAGCACCAGAATAATGCATTATTCACCTGAGTTACTTTGAGTAATGCCATGGGAAGTCTGCTAACATTCAAATATATATTTTTTAATTGCTTTGCCTATTCTTTATTTCTCATTTACTCTCTAAATGTTATATATTTTTGTGTAATTTCTTTCTTTTCAGTATATTAAGACTAAATTCTGCCTCTTCCTGTGCCTCCATGTTCTGCCCTCTATTCTGGAACTGGGAACCATATAAAAATATGTTCCAGATAGGCTGAAAACAGCATCCAAATGCTGTGTCTCTGTTCAGCAGCAGCATCTGTTGCATCATTCCTTTCACCAGCTCAAACGTTGCTCCTTGTGTAATCCTGACACAAAGAACCCCAATGGGCCCAGTGCAATAATTTGCCACATTGGAACAAGTTCTCATTGGTGGGCTGGTTGTTCATGTCACATAACTTCAGCATTGATGAATCCTGAGCAGTGAGAGGAAGTCTGTCTGAGTTCCATGTTTGGGTTGCAGCTGGTTGCGGTATCTGTTACGGGACATTTTGAAGTTGCTGTTGCGATTGTTGCAGCCTCCGCTCCAGTGCCAGAAAGGTTTACAGAAGGGCATCTCGTACCAAGCCAAGCAGGCCAGAAGGTCTTGAAGCCTGCCATGTTTCCTGACTCTCCGAGTTAAATATCAGGCAGGCAGCAATTGGGGCATTATAGTTGTGGTGCTGGATGAAGGAGGAGCAACAGTCAGCCAAATTCCTGCTCCTGATTGCGGTTCAGTGACCTCTATTGAAAATTGTATTTGAGTGAATATAAGTATTTTTCCAACACTTGCTCTCCAGGCTCACGTGAGAAATGGTGCCTGAACAGTGACCAGATGAGTTAGTACCCTCAAGAGGAAGGAAGAAGATTAAGGACCGATAAAGTCATTGCTTCAGTTACAGGGTGTCACCAGGCTGATGACTTTGATACCCGTCAGAGGTTTATAATAGTTTAGTATTGAGTTAGCTGATTTGAACCAGGTCTGCAGTTGGGAAATTCTAATCCCACTCCCCCACCCACCAGCTCTTGGGCTAATAGAGGGAAACTTGGTCAGGTTCCCACTCCTGATGGCTGTGCTGTGACCTTTGCTGAAAGGTGTGTGTGGGATTTGGTGAGGTCGCCTGCTGACATTGTCTAGGCTCACTTGGGTGAGGTAACAAAATATATCTGGCTCCGATGGAACTGAGCCTTTGCAAAGGGTCAGTGCCTTCAGGACAGAAGGCAGGGAAGTTGACGAGAGGAAAAAAAATAATGTGAGCTAAATCCAGGAATCTAAAGGACAAAACAATAATAGGGGCTATGCCATTGGTTGTTGCAGATATGAAGTTGAAATACTTGCTTTAATAATGAAGAGGAGATGTATTGAAGAAGGGGAATGCAGACGACTGCTGTGAAACTCATGGGGTGGTGGTGACCATTAAGGCGGACTGTGTTTCTCTGAGCGTTGCTGTCTTTCTCTAAGCGTTGCTGTGTGTGTGTGGTTGCAGGTGTGGTATGCAGCATCATATGCAGACTTTGTGGAGCAGAGGATCCATGATATCTCCGAGGAGGAACGGAAAGGTGAGTGACTGCTTCTATAATACAAATTGTAGGGTGAGCAAGCAGTGTCCTCTGTGCTAGTATAGCTTCACACTGCTCTAGTTGAAGAAAAGAGCTGACATTGAAACGTAGGAACAGGAGTAAGTCATTCAACCACTTGAGCCTGTTCAATGAGATTATGGTAATCTAACTCAATATACGCGCCTTTACCACCTATCCCTTAATACCTTTGGTTAACAAAAAGCTATTAATCTCCGATTTATAATTAACAATTGATCGAGAATCAATTGCCGTCTGCGGAAGAGAGTTCCAAACTTCTACCAGCTTTTGTGTAGAAGTATTACCTAATTTCACTTCTGAATTTTGAGAATTACTCTAATTTTTAGACTATGCACCCTAGTCCTAGAATCCGCAACCAGCAGAAATAGTTTCTCTCTTATCACTAGGCAAACTAATGGGACTAAAGGCAGTCAAGTGCACTGGACCTGATGGCTTGCATCCTAGGGTCTTAGAAGAGGTGGCTGGAGAGATAGTGGATGCATTGGTTCCAAAATTTCCTGGATTCTGGAGAGGTCCCAGTGAACTGGGAAATCTCAAAGGTAACGTCCTTATTTAAGAAAGGAGAGAGACAAAAAGCAGGAAACTATAGACCAGTTAGCCTAACATCTGTCTTTGGGAAAATGCTGGAGTCCATTATTAAGGAAGTAGTAGCTGGAATTTAGAAAATCATAATGCAGTCAAGCAGAGTCAGTATGATTTTATGAAAGGGAAATCATGTTTGACAAATTTGCTGGAGTTCTTTGAGGATGTAACGAGCAGGATGGATAAAGAGGAACCAGTAGATGTTGTGTATTTGGATTTCCAGAAAGCATTCGATAAGGTGCCACATAAAAGGTTACTGCAAGATAAGAGCTCACGGGGTTGGGGGTAATATATATTAGCATGGATAGAGGATTGGCTAACATACAGAAAACAGAGAATCGGGATAAATGAGTCATTTTCAAGTTGGCAAACTGTAACTAGTGTGGTGCCACAGGGATCAGTGCTGGGGCTTCAACTATTTATAATTTATATTAATGACTTGGATGAAGGGACCGAGTGTAATATAGCCAAATTTACTGCTGATACTAAGATAAGTGGGAAAGCAAGTTGTGAGGAGGATGCAAAGAATCTAAAAAGGGATATAGATTGGCTAAGTGAGTGGGCAAAAATTTGGCAGATAGAGTATAATGTGGGATAATGTGAGGTTATCCACTTTGGTAGGAAAAATTAAAAAGCAAATTATTATTTAAATGGGGAGAGATTATAAAATGCTTCAGTACAGAGAGATCTGTAGGTCCTTGTACATGAAACACAAAAAGTTAGCATGCAGGTACAGCAAGTAATTAGGAAGGCAAATGGAATGGTGCCCTTTATTGCAAGGGAGATGGAGTATAAAAGTAGGGAAGTCCTGCTACAACTGTACAGGGTGTTGGTAAGACCACATCTGGAGTACTGCGTACAGTTTTGGTCTCCTTATTTAAGGAAGGATATACTTGCATTGAAGGCATTTCAGAGAAGGTTCACGAGGTTGATTCCTGAGATGAAGGGGTTGTCTTATGAAGAAAGGTTCAGTAGGTTGGGCCTGTACTCATTGGAGTTTAGAAGACTGAGATGTAATCTTATTGAAACGTATAAGATTCTGAGGGGACTTGACAGGGTAGATGCAGGGAGGATGTTTCCCCTTGTTTGGGAATCTAGAACGAGGGGTCATTTTTTCAGAATAAGGTGCCATCCATTTAAAACAGAAATGAAGAGGAATTTCTTCTCTGAGGGTCGTGAATCTTTGGAATTCTCTACCCCAGAGAGCTGTGGAGGCTGGGTCATTGAATATATTTAAGGTGGAGATAGACAGATTTTTGCATGATGAGGGAGTCAAGGGTTATGGGGAGCGGGCAGGGAAGTGGAGTTGAGGCCAGGATCAGAGAAGCCATGATCTTATTGAATGGTGGAGCAGGCTCGAGGGGCCAAATGGTCTACTCCTGCTCCTATTTCTTATGTTCTACCCTATCTGTTCCCCTTAATATCCTGAAACCTTCGATCAGATCACTCATTAACCACCTAAATTCTCGGGAATAATTTGTGTAATCTCTCCTCATAACTCAATCCTTGAAGTCAGGCTATTGCATCTTCAAAGGCCAAAGGCACTTTACTTTTGAAGTGCAGTCACTGTTGTTTTGCAGACAAACGTGGCAGCCATTTTGCACATAGCAAGGTCCAACAAACAGCAACTGTAATGTTGGTTCACGGATAAATATTGGCCAGCAGCACCTTGTATACCACTATAGGATCCTTTACTTCAGCCTGAGCAGGCAGATGGGGCCTCTGTTTAACGTCTCGTCTGCAGAATGGCATCTCTGACAGTGCAGCACTTCCTCAGTTCTGCATTGAAGTAACCGCCTACATTATGTGCTTCCAGCAGTGAATCTTGAACCTACGACCTGACTCAGAGGTGAAAATGCTACCACTGAGCCAGATTGACAATTCAAAGTTCAGGATTTGTTGCTGTTTTCATCAGGTAAGACTATAATTCCCCGGCTTATCCCTTTCTCCTTTCTTGGAAAGGGTGCAACATTTGTCACCCTCGTCTTTTGGCACAGTTCCTGTTGCCAATTATATTTGTAGCATTATGGTTAGTGCCTCTACTATCTTCTCACCAACCTCCCTCAGTATTCCTGGATCCTGGGCCCGGGGAACTTGTTCTCTAAATTTAATTACATTTGTTTTAAACACCATGTCCTTTTGAATATTTGTCTCCAGTTCTGGCTCTTTCACACTCACCTCAAGTGCTCCTAGAGCTTCACCTTCCTCTCTAACAACAAACGGAGGCCAAATGCATACTGCGCCCCTTTTCTATTCCCTTTATGGTGATGGGGAAACCATGAAATCATGGGCTAGTCAATCTTTCTTCAGTTGTGAAACTGCTTGGGTCTGTAATACAGGGTGAAATTACTCAGTGCTGTAATAGAAACAGGAGCTAATCACGACAAGTCAGCACGGATTTCAAAAAAGCTGGTCGTATTTAACCAATCTTTAAGGAAATAACAGGAGAGAGAAAAGAAGTTTGAATGGTTTAAATGGATTTTCAAAAATCATGTGATAAGGTACCACACAGGAGAGATAGTTGGAGGCAGAAGTCAAAGGGAAGGGGTAATAGCAAGTTTCTCAATGAAAATATGTGGTGAGTGGTGCTCCTATTCACTACATGCACAAATGTTCTGGATTTACAAGGAAAATAGGTGCAGGAGTAGGCCATTCGGCCCTTCAAGCCTGAGAGAACAATGTTGAAATTTGTTAACAATGCCAAATTGTTAGGCATGATAAACTATGACTAAGCTTGTGAAAGGCTGCAGGAGGCCATAGACAGGCTTGCGGCAGGTGAAGAAAATACCAATGAATACATTTTGGAAGTAAGAATCGGGAAGGGAAATCCACAGTAAATGATAAAAGAAAGAACTTAAATTAATATTGCATCTTATCCCATCCGAATGATGGCACAAAATGTTTACAATGAGTGGATTACTTTTGGGACGCATCATTTGTGCTATGTTGCCTTTTTCAGTAGCCAATTTGTACATAGTCAAGTGCCATAAATAGTCTCCTCAAGCAATGAATGAGTGACCAGGTAATCTGTATGAGGAAACTCAAACATGGAGAAAGACTGGAAAAATGAGGACTGCTTTCATTTAGAACAGAGAGTAAGGGGTGATTTTATAGAACTGGTTAAAATTATACAGATAGAGTAGATCGAAACAGACTGTTTCCAGTGATTCAGAGGTCTAGAATGAAGGGACATAGATATCGGATGAAATATAAGAGCTTCAGGACAGATAGCAGGAGAAATCTTTTTTCGCACTGGGCTGCAAAGCTGTGGAGTGCACGACCAGAGTTGGTGACTGAAGCAGAGACAGTGTTAACATTTTGCAATAGGTTAGGTTGGTGGTTGAAGGAAAGGGAAATGACAGGATCTGGAAATGGAGAAGGCACTATTGCTTGGGTGAAGAATAAACACCAACATGGACTGGTTGGAATGAATGGTCTCTATCTGTGTGTGTCTTTTCTATGTAATTTTATGAATGAGAGTGAGCAGGAGGGTTAGACTAGCTGGCTTGTGGAGAAAACTCCGGCACAGACTTGATGGTTTTGTGGGCCTTTTCTGTGCTTGTACATTCGATGATTCTGTGGCTGCCAGTTTTATTATCCTTCCTTTCTTTTGCTTCCCTTCTGTATTTTTTTTTCTCACTTCTCTATATTTATTCGATGACAGAGGATGGGACGATCTTGGATCTAGCTTTGAGGCGATGAAGGTTGAACAGGTTCCCATTGGTTCTATAGTTTAGTTTCACTCCAGCGGGGAGCTTGTTGCGAGTGAGATGGAGCATTGCAGCAAGGAAGATTGACGAGCGTTGGCGTGATGATGCAGCCTTGCTTGACCCCGTTCCGGACATGGATTGGGTCTGCGGTGGATCCGTTGGTCAGGATTACGGCTTGCATGTCATCGTGGAGCAGGCGGAGGATGGTGACAAATGTTTGGGGGCAGCCGAAACGGAGGAGGACGCTCCATCGTCACTCATGGTTGAGTGTCAAAGGCCTTTGTGACGTCAAAGAAGGCCATGTACAAGAGTTGGTGCTGTTCCCTGCATTTCTCTTGTAGTTTTTGTGCGGTGAAGATCGTATCCGTTGTACCCCGTAGTGGATGGAATCCGCCTTGTGACTCTGGGAGGAGCTCTTCAGCCACAGGGAGAAGACTGTTAAGATCGAAGCACTGACCACACTTGATCAGCTCCTTTGGGCGGACCACATCATCCGCATGCCCGATACGAGACTCCCAAAGCAAGGGCTCTACTCGGAACTCCGACACGGCAAGCGACCCCCAGGTGGGCGGAAGAAATGTTTCAAGGACACTCTCAAAGCCTCCTTGATTAAGTGCAACATCCCCACTGGCACCTGGGAATCCCTGGCCCAAGACCACCCAAAATGGAGGAAGAGCATCCAGGAGGGCGATGAGCACCTCGAAAGCAAGCACAGGCAGCGGAAGGAGCGTGCGTCAAATGAGAGTCCCCACCCACCCCTTCCTTCAGTGACTGTTCCATCTGTGACAGAGACTGTTCAGTGACCTGAGAACTCACTTTAGGAGTGGAAGCAAGATTTCCTTGATTTCGAAGGACTGCCTTTGATGATGATTTATTATATGGCACTTTTAAAGCCTCATTTTTGTACTAAGCTCTATATTTATTCACGGAATCCCTGCCTTTGACAAATGCTTTACTCCTCGTCCGAATGTATTTCCTTTGCACCTTACTCATCTTGGATTTCAATATCTCCCATTGCTGGTCCACGGTTTGATCTGGCATTTTTTTAATCATTTAATCTGGTTTGTTCTTTTATTCTGCTGAAATTCAGCGCACATCCAGCCAAACACCTTATATTTTGAACTTCTCTTATTCTTTATCTATTTTCAATGTGGCTCTAGGTGATGGTAAAACCTTGTGTGTTCTCTTAACTTCTAATTACTGGTTCTGTTTCACTACCGAGAACCAGTTTGAGCACTGCATCCTTATTATTGGATTACAGAATCAATCCTGGATACATTCTAAGAACCCCTCCACATTCTGCCACAAATCTTTGTCCAATCCCAGTCGACTGTAGGATGGCTGAAGTCCCCTATTAATACCGTTGATCCTGCAAACTTCTCTAAATTGCCTTCTAATCTCTTCCTCGATTTCTTTCACATAATTTGATGGTCTGTAATAAATTCCCAAATGGTAACAGAAAGGGAAAATGTGCACACTAAGGGGAAAGAGCAGGGGAGTGGGACTACTTGACAGCTCTTTCAAGGCGCAGGCACGATGGGCCAAATGGCCTCCTTCTGTCGAAGATTCTATTTAATTCTCAGTCTTCAACTAATTTCCAGTCCAGCCTCTTAAGAATTGTGACTCTGCCCACCCAACTAGCTTTAATCCCCTCCCATGTTGCCAATCTAATGCGATAAATCAGTATACTATTCTCTTTACTCGCACTACTCAGATGATCATTCATCAGAGCCAGACCTTCAGACTCTGCTTTGGGCAAGGAAAGGAAGAACGGAAGATAGGTTAAGGAGGAGGAGAGGTCGTTCGGACCATTAAAGATCAAATATTGGATCTGTTGGATCTAGAGGTCTTTCCGCCTCTCACTCTTCCTCCACAGATAAAGAGCATTCAAATCTAACAGAGTTCTCTCAGGATCTTCCACAGATGCATCAATTCCTGAAGGAGATTGTGATCAGCATTGTCTGGCTTCAGTGATCGATACACATGAAAAACCTGTCCTGATTGTGTAGCTGGGACAAGTATGATCTCCTGATCCCATGTTGCAAAAGCCCAAGTGCCCATGTCACAGGGTCCGGTAGCTTTTCCCCAGCTGAAAAAAGCTTGTTCTCTTCCTCATGTTGCATTTCTTGTTCAATAATTGGAAGAAACCTCTGGTTTCTTTTCAGTAAAGTCCTTGCAACCTTTCATATTCCCAACTAGCAAGTCTGGTTTTATTTCAGGATTTTCTTGGGAAAATCGGTTGTGTGCATGGGCTGATGAATCTCCTTAAGAATCAACATAAACGATGCTTTCTTTATTAGGACAGGATCGTTATTGGTCTGATTACAGGCTCAACATGATGGTGTGGCCTCACTGTGTAATGTGTTGGCCAACTGTACAGTTGGGACACCATGCCAGATGTTTTAAATACTGTTGAATATATCAGTTTATTCACCATTGCTGATGGGCACAATTGATGCATAAAATGCTCATTGGGAAAACATGATACAGCTGCCAGGTCCATTTGTCTTGGGTTTTCCAAATGCACCATGAAGAGCATTTAACCTAATACCGTATGCTATATTAAAACCAAAAGCTTGCTCAAGGTGCTGGCGAATGGAACTCTTTCCATTTCAGGTACGCAATGTTAGCATCAAGCTCTCCCAAGTCAGGTGCAGCACAGCCAGATGCAGGGTAAAGCTTCCTTAACTTTGCCCCTGCAATAGTCGAGAAGATCACCTCCTGCTGCATCATATTTTAATACCTCTGATAAGGTGTTGCTTAACGGGCTTAAAATTGAAGCATGCAGTTTGAGAGAATGGATAGGCAATTGGTTAAAGGACAAGAAATGGATAGTAGCGGTTAAGGATGTTTTACACACTGGAGGCTGTAACAATGTTTTCCCAGACTTACTGGAACAGTTACTCAATGTATATATGTGTAAATGATCTGGACTTGAGTATTGGGGTGCAATATCAATATTTGCAGCCAATGCAAAAATGGGGAGCATAAAAATGACAATATAGGATCCCAGGGTTTATCAACAGTTATACATCCCTTTCTGGCGTAAAGACACAAAAGGAAAAGTGGCCTGACCATGGCTAACAAAAGAAATTAAGGATCATCATCATAGGCAGTCCCTCGGAATCGAGGAAGACTTGCTTCCACTCCTAAAGTGAGTCCTTTGGTGGCTGAACAGTCTAATACGAGAGCCACAGACATTCGTTGGGGTAGGGAGGGGTGGGACTGGTTTGCCGCATGCTCCTTCCGCTGCCTGTGCCTGACCTCGTCACGCTGCCATCGTTGAGATTCGAAGAGCTCAACGCCCGCCCGGATGCACTTTCTCCACCTAGGGTGGTCTTCGGCCAGGGTCTCCCAGGTGTCAGTGGTGATGTCGCACTTTACCAGGAAGGCTCTGAGGGTGTCCTTGTAACGTTTCCGCTGCCCACCTTTGGCTCATTTGCCGTGAAGGAGCTCCACATAGAGCAATTGCTTAGGGAGCCTCGTGTCTGGCATGCAAACTATGTGGCTTGCAGAGTGTGGTCAGTGCTTCAGGATGTTAGCCTGGGCGAGGACATTGATGTTGGTGCGCGTGTCCTCTCGGGATTTGCAGGATCTTGCGGAGACATTCTTGGTAATTTATCTCCAGCGACTTGAGGTGTTTTCTGTATGTTGTCCATGCCTCTGATCCATACAGGAGGGCGGGTATTACTACAGCCCTGTAGACCATGAGCTTGGTGGTAGATTTGAGGGCCTGGTCTTCGAACACACTTCCTCAGGCGGCCAAAGGCTGCACTGGCGCATGTTGAATCTCCGCATCAATGTCTGCCTTTGTTGATCAAAGGCTCCCGAGGTATGGGAAGTGGTCCACATTGTCGCGGGCCGTGGCGTGGATCTTGACAACTGGGGGGCAGTGCTGTGCGGTGAGGACAGGCTGGTGGAGGACCTTTGTCTTAAGGATGTTAAGCGTAAGGCCCATGCTTTCATATGCCTCGGGGAATACATTGACTGTATCCTGGAATTCAGCCTCAGAATGTGCGCAGACGCAGGCGTCGTCCGCGTACTGTAGCTCAACGACAGAGGTTGGGGTGATCTTGGACCTGGCCTGAAGGCTTCCCACTGGTTCTGTAGTTTAGTTCCACTCCAGTGGGGAGCTTGTTGACTGTGAGGTGGAGCATGGCAGCGAGGAAGATTGAGAAGAGAGTTGGGGCGATGACGTAGCCCTGTTTGACCCCGGTCCGTCCGTGGATTGGGTCTGTAATGGAACTGCTGGTAAGGATCGCGGCCTGCATGTCGTCGTGGAGCAGGCGAAAGATGTTGACAAACTTTTAGGGACATCCAAAACGGGGGAGGACGCTCCATAAGCCCTCACGGTTGACAGTGTCAAAGGCCTTTGTAAGATCGAAAAAGGCCATGTATAAGGGCTGGCGCTGCTCCCTGCATTTTTCCTGCAGCTGTTGTGCTGCAAAGATCATGTCCGTTGTGCCCCCTAGGGGAAGAAATCCGCACTGTGATTGCGGGAGGAGTTCCTCGGCCACAGGGAGAAGACGGTTGAGGAGAACTCCAGTGACAACCTTCCCAGTGGCTGATAGGGAGATTCCCCTGTAGTTGCCGCAGTCGGACTTGTCCCCTTTTTAAAGATGCTCACGATCACTGCGTTTCTGAGATCTCCCGGCATGCTCTCCTCCCTCCAAATGAGAGAGATGAGGTCATGTATCCGCGCCAACAGCACCTCTCCGCCATACTTCAATGCCTCAGCAGGCATTCGATCTGCATCCGTAGCCTTGTTATTCTTGAGCTGTTTTATGGCTTTCCCTACCTCGTGCAACGTTGAGGTTTCACTGAGGTGGTGGCGGGTTGCATGCTGCGGGATGGAGTTGAGAACATTCGAGTCAAAGGCAGAGTCTCAATTGAGGAGATCTTCAAAGTGCTCCTTCCAGCGGGTTCTGACAGCCTCGGTGTCCTTGATGAGCGTTTCCCCGTTCTTGGCCAGCAGTGGGGCGGGGCTTTGGGAGTTTGGATCGTAAGTGGCCTTGACTGCAATGAAGAATCCTCGCACGTCGTGGCTGTCGGCCAGTTGTTGTATCTCCTGTGCTTTCTCCATTTACCATCTGTTCTTTAGGTCCCGGGTTTTTTGTTGGACCTCAGCCTTGAGCAGTCTGTAACGTTGCTTTGCAGCTCCCGAGTTGGGTTGTTGCTTGAGGCTCAGAAATGCTCTGCGCTTACGATCTATTAGTTCTTGGATCTCCTGATCATTTTCATCAAACCAGTCCTGGTGTTTTCTGGTTGAGTAACCAAGTGCCTCTTCACAGGCACTGGTTATGGAGACCTGGAGGACAGACCAAGCGCTGTGAGCATTCAGCATCTCGGGGTCATCAAGGCACGCCAGATTAGCTGTGAGGCGCTGGCTGTATGGGCTCTCTTAGCTGGGTCTTTAAGTGCCCCGGCATTAACTTTTTTGCGGCACTGCTTCTGCTGTCCCCTCTGCTTTGGGGCTATGATTATATTGATGATGGATCTGATTAGGCGGTGGTCCGTCCAGCAGTCGTCCGCTCCTGTCATGGCGCGGGTGATGCGCACATCCTTACGATCCCTGGCTCGAACGATAACATAGTCGAGCAGGTGCCAGTGTTTGGAGCGAGAGTGTTGCCACAATGCCTTGTATTTGTCCCTCTGGCGGAACTGGGTGTTGGTAATGAGGAGTTCGTATTCTAGATATTTTGTCAGGAGTAGGGTACCGCTGGAGTTGGCTTTCCCTACCCCTTCTCTGCCAATCACGCCTCCCCAGAGGGCTGTGTCTTTGCTGACCCTGACATTAAAGTCACCTAGGAGGATCAATTTGTCGCCCGTGGGGACGCGGGACAGGGATGTCTCGAGGTTGGAATAAAAACCCTTTTCTAATTAAGGATAGTATTAGATCCAAAGAGGAGTTATACAAAGTTGCCAGAAAAGCCTGAGGATTGGGAGCAGTTTAGAATTCAGCAAAAAAGGACCAAGATATTGATTAAGAGGGGAAATATATAGTATGAGAGTAAACTTGCAAGGAACATAACAACCGACTGCAAAAGTTTCTGCAAGAACATAAAAAGAAAATTATTAGTGAAGACAAACGTAGGTCCTTCGCAGACAGAAACGGGAGAATTTGTAATGGGGAACAAGGAAATGGCAGAACAATTAAATAAATACTTCGGTTCTGCCTTCACGGAAGAGGACACAAATAATGTCCCAGAAATGCTAGGGAACCAAGGGTCTAGTGAGCAAGAAGAATTAAAGGAAATAATTATTAGTAAGCAAATAGTGTTGGAGAAACTAGTGGGACTGAAGGCCGATAAATCCCCAGGCCCTGATGATCTGCATCCCAGAGTACTAAAAGGGGTAGCCATGGAAATAGTAGATGCATTGTCATCTTCCAAAATTCTATAGATTATGGAACAGTTCCTGCAGATTGGAGGGTGGCAAATGTAACCCCACTATTTAAAAAAGGAGGGAGAGAGAAAACAGGGAACTCCAGACCGGTTAACCTGACATCAGTAGTCGGGAAAATGCTAGAGTCTATTATAAAGGATGTGATAACGGCACACTTAGATAATATCAACGGGATTAGACAAAGTCAACATGGATTTATGAAAGGAAAATCATGTTTGACAAACCAACTGTAGTTTTTTGAGGATGTAACTGATAGAATAGATAAGGGAGAACCAGTGGATGTAGTGTATTTGGATTTTCAGAAGGCCTTTGATAAAGTCCCACATAAGAGGTTAGTGTGCAAAGTTAAAGCACATAAGATTGGGGGTAATGTATTGGCATGAATTGAAAATTGGTTAACTGACAGGAAAAAGAGTAGGAATAAATGGGTCTTTTTCGGGGTGGCGGGCAGTGACTAGTAGGGTACCACAGGGATCAGTGTTTGTCTCCAGCTATTCACAATATATATAAATTATTTGGATGAGGGAATCAAATGTAATATTTCCAAGTTTGCTGACGACACAAAACTAGGTGGGATTGTGAGTTGTGAGGAGGATGCAAAGATGCTGCAAGGCAACTTAGATGGGTTGAGTGAGTGGGCAAACACATGGCAGATGCAGTATAATGTGGATAAATGTGAAGTTATCCACTTTGGTAGGAAAAACATAAGGACAATATTATTTAAATGGTGATGGCTTGAGAAGTGTAAATGTACAGAGGGACCGGAGTGTCCTTGTACACCAGTCATTGAAAGCAAACATGCAGGTGCAGCAAGCAGTTAAGAAGGCAAATGGTGTGTTGGCCTTCATTGCAAGAAGATTTGAATACAGGAGCAAGGATGTCTTACTACAGTTATACAGGGCCTTGGTGAGACCGCACCTGGAGTATTGTGTGCAGTTTTGGTCGCCTTACCTCAGAAAGGATATACTTGCCATAGAGGGAGTGCAGCAAAGGTTTACCAGACTGATTCTTGGAATGGCAGGACTGTCTTATGAGGAGAGATTAGGTATACTTGGCCTGTATTCACTAGAGTTTAGAAGAATGAGAGGGGCTTTCATTGAAACGTATAAAATTCAGAAGGAGTTAGATAGACTGGATGCAGGGAGGATGTTTCCCCTGGCTGGGAAGTCGAGAACAAGGAATCACAGTTTCAGGATACGGGGTCGGAAATTTAGGACTGAGATGTGGAGAAATGTTTTCACTCAGAGGGTGGTGAACCTGTGGAATTCTCTACCACAGGAGGCTGTGGAGGCCAAGTCACTGAATATATTTAAGAAGGAGATAGATAGATTTCAAGAAACAAAAGGCATCAAGGGGTATGGGGAAAAAGCAGGCATATGGTGTTGAGATAGAGGATCAGCCTTGATAGTATTGAATGGCGGTGCAGACTCGAAGGGCTGAATGGCTGACTACTGCTCCTATTTTCTATGTTTCTAATAGAGTATAAAAGCCAAGAAGTAACACTAAACCTAGACAAATCATTGGCAGCTTTAGGCTCCTTACTTTAGAAAGGGTGTCGAGACCATGGAGAGGGTACAGAGGATACTCTAAGATCATCACAGGGATGAGAGGCTTTCGTTATATCGAGAGACGAGAAAAGCTAGGACTCATCGGTTAAAGCAAAGAAGGTTAGGAGGAGATTTGATGGAGGTGTTCAAAATGATGGGCTGGTTATGATGAGATAAATAGGGGAAAGCTATTTCCACTGGTCAGTGAATCGGTAACTACAGGGCCTGAATTTAATATAATCACTAAGAGAATGAAGAGAGGGTTGCAGAATTTTTATGCAGAGAGTTATTAAAACTTGGAATACCCTACCTGTAGTTTTGGGGGTCCTTCCAGTTCTTCGCTCAGAGATATTTTCCATTTGGTTTTACACTGTAGTTGTGGTTATGCTGAAAGACGACTGGTGCAGACTGGAACTATGGTACACATTTCTGAATGAACAGAATTTGTCTGTCTGGGGCGTCTCCGTGACAGGTTCATTGTCGTTTTGCTAACTCAAGAGTTTTCTCCCTTGGCTTATATAATATTCAATAGCGATCGATGCCAATGTGTCCTCAGCGCAAGATCATTTCTAAAGCTACTTACTTCCAAGGCCTCTCAGCTCCACACCAAGCCTGTGAGTACTCAGCAACGTCCAACAGAGAGCAGCCCAATCAGCGAGTCCTCACAGGGCTGGCTGTCTTTCTGGTGCCTTTTATTACTGTTTGGTTTTGACTTCACTGATACGGGACATGGAACTGGGTTAATGCTCACCTTTTATCTCTAGGACCTCGCTTCAAACTTTGCCCAGACCCAAGAGATAAAAGTCTTTATTTGCTGGCTGCAATGGCTTTATGCAAAAATAAACAGGGCAATCCTAATCCAGTTTCTATTCGGCATAGGCCTGCTGCACATAACTGTCTCTAATCTGGCATTAATTGGCACTCTCATTCAGAGGCTGCAGAATGGTTAAAATCACAGATTTTTTATAGCAATGGAGGCCATTCAGTCCATCTGTCAACATTATTCATACTTTTGTCCCAAATCCCTGACCTTTCGCCAACCCCTTTTAATTTTGTCTTGTTCAATTATTTATCCATTCTCCCTGTAAAAGCGATAATGGACTCTGTTCCCCCACACCTCCAGGGTCTCTAAATGTTCCTAGATCTATACTATGGATGGAAATGGTTCTTCTCAACACCCTATTCTCCCTCCGAGATACTGAAACAGTCCTCCTTAGAAGAGGATTTTGCGAAAGCTGCGTTTTTCTGAGAATATGTGTTGGGGTCATGACCTTTTAATCCCTTCTGATTATCATTCTTCCCGCAACAGTCACAGGTGGGTTTCCACCATGGAAGGGAGTCAGATTTCAGAGACTGATCAGCCTCGAAGGATGGCAGAATGCTTTGCATAAAGGGTTCAACTCCCTAAACAGACCCATTCATAAGTGCTGCTTCCTGCAGAGGGAATGGCTGACCAACGTAGCCAGTGGGTCTATGTACAAGGAATCACTAGACTCTTACTCCAGCCTGCAAGGGGAGGAGGATCACAGCAACCAAAGCTTTTCTCCAAGCTTCATTCTTCGGGGGCCCCAACCGCGGAGCCCTTACTCTAGATCTCGCATATGTTACAGCAAGTAACTTTCATGAGATTTCTCGTGCCTTCCTGAATATGGCGTGCTTTGAGTTCTGGGGTGATATTTGTTAGATATGCATCGTGTTCACAAAATAGATTGAGGTCACAGAATCCGCTGGCTGTTGCTGGAACATTGTATAATATCCCAGCTGCTGTTTTCCTTCTGAAGATGGGCAATCTACCATGCAAGGGTTAAACCGGAGTTCCCCAAACAGCTCCAAATGCATGGATACACTTGCACAACAAACATGCTTACAAGTATTTATGCTCAGACGATTCCACAGAGATAGACAGGCACTTAAACTGGTTAACATCCCCATTGCACTCGCCTGTTGTGGCTTTTTGAGGAACATGTACAACTTGCTGTGGGCAGCAGCCCATACCTTGGACTCCAGGGCAAGATTGTAGCTTTTGACATTGTTATGCAGAATTGCATGGTTACATCTAGCATTAATCCCAACTGCAGCAGCCACTGTTTGATGGGAAAGATATCTTTGCTGGATCAATTGAGGAATTGCCAGAAGCAACAGAAAATCATAGGAACAGTTTCAAGAATAGCCAAGAAAAAGCAAGACGCCCTCGTAAAATTGCTGCTCAGTTAGCACCATGGCACCTCCTGAGGTTTTCAAGGTCTATACGCAAGAATGGCGCAAAGCATGACCCACCCTTCCCTGGCTTCACAGCAAATTACTGTCTGGAAAAGTTCAAAATGGTCAAACTGCCTCAGATTATTCAGCAGGTATGCCTCGAGCTGGCCGGCCAACGCGGACATGATGGGTCGAAATGGCTTCCTTCTGTGCTGCAAATTTCTTTGTAAATTTCGAGAGGATTGGTGATAATAGACAGACAGAAAAGATACCAACTCCCATGGGTCTGTCATTCAGCATTTCTGAGCTTCAGTTCCTCTCAGAAGAGAAGCCAATATTGCATTAGAATGCAGAAACGTTCCAATTGATCACTTGCTATTGAAAGGTAAATGTGTTAGAATTGAGCCTCCCTCTAACAGACAACTTGTTCAGTTCATGCAGGGCATCCACTCATAAGGCTTCTAATACAAGATGCAATGGTTTTTAACAAAGTAAGTTAGTTGAATTCAGTGTAATGTCCCTCACATTCTGGAATACATTTAACTTTTTCAGAGTCTGCTATAAAGCCAGCTGTATTCACATTCATACCGTGGCTGTTTTGGTGTTTCATGACCCCTTTGTGTTTGGTTTATTGATTGATCACCCATTGTTGTTCTAAACAGATTAAGTCAAATATTATGTCTCATTTAGCCTTCACAGGATCTTAACTGTGAACCTTAATCTAATTCTTCACAAGTCAATGTATCTGCTGTTTGATCCTCTTTGTTCTTAAGTTTGTTTCTTGTTGGAGAGTTGATATCATGATGCAGATGCTTGTAGACCCTGAGTTACAGATGGGGCTTTTCATTTTCTGTGCCCACCATTTATTGCCCCACTAAAGTGAAGTGGAAAACACTGGCCATTGTTATGTACAAAACAATCTTGGGAAATGCAATGGCTGTTGCTTTGCTATGGTCTAAAGACAGAAGGCAAAGCAGTTATTGTGATATCTTCTTACTACATCACTAACAAACACACTACACACGCAATGGCTCCATACAGAAAACTGTCATCCTGTGACCTTGCTGCATGATCCTTTATTATTTACATCAGTAATTGCAGTACATCAGTAGTCCATTAGGTGGAGCAGTATTCCACTAGGGAAGCTCTATTACACTTCTCCCTCCTTATTGAAGAAGTAACCATAACAAAATAATCATATATAACTTGCATGGTTTTCACAACAAAAGATACAAACTTATTTTTCCATATTTACAAATCAAACTTAACCACTGGTTTTCTGTTTCTAAGAGGATGCCTTCGCTCTCAGAACAGAACTTTCCAAACTTGTTTTAGGATAGACTCATTCTGGGCTGAGCCTGAGGAGAGTTTGTCTCCAAAGGCAACCCTTGATCTACATTTGGTCTCTACAACCTCAGACTGTTTGTCTGCCTGACTCGGACTTAAATTCTGACTTTCTCGTAGACTTGTTTCTTGTACATCTGATGTAGGATTTGCTACTGGTACTCTCCCTCATCAGCATCATCATCATCGGCAGTCCATCGGAGTCGAGGATGACCTGCTTCCACACTAAAAATGAGTTCTCAGGTGACTGAAGAGTCCGATGCGGGACCTACAGTCTCTGTCACAGGTGGGGCAGACTGTGGTTGAAGGAACGGGTAGGTGGGTTGCCTTGGTTGCTGCGCGTTCCTTCCACTGTCGATGCTTGACTTCAGCTTGCTCTGGGCGAAGAGACTCTGTGTTCAGCGCCTTCCCAGATGCTTTTCCTCCATTTTGGGCAGTCTTGGGCCATGGACTTCCAGGTGTCGATGGGGATGTTACATTTTTTCAATGAGGCTTTGAAGGTGTCCTTGAAACATTTCCTCTGCCCACCTGGGGCTCGCTTGCCGTGTCGGAGCTCCAAGTAGAGCGCATGTTTTAGGAGTCTCGTGTCAGGCATGCGGATGATGTGGCCTGTCTATTTGTACTCTACTTGTAAAAAGACTATCTGACTCAGAAATAATCGAATCATTCCAACTTTCAACCCTTTCCACATCTGTAGGTAAAATATATGATCAAACATCTTGATCAAATATGTGCAAGGGCAACATATCTTCACCACTCCTCTTCCTGGTAACCACTTTAACCATTTATGGTGATGGTTCTTCACTCTCACCTTCTGATTCAATTTCACACTTTTCTCTCTTACTCGACCTCTTTCATGATTCTCTTTTGTCTTAATTGTTTCTCTTCAACTGACTCTGCCAAGTTCGGCTTTAACAACGAGAACCTAGTTCGTGGCTGACGCTCGAGAAACATCTCTGCTGGTGTTCTACCAGTAGTTGTATAAGGAGTATTATGATAAGTAATCAGAAAATTTGCCAGTTTGTGGTCGAACGACAACTGCCATTTCTTTGGATTTGGATGCAACATTTGCTTGATGAGAGCACATTTTACAAATTGTACTGTGCACTCTGCTGAACTATTTGAAGCAAGGTGGTATGGTGGAACTTTGGTATGTTTCACACCGTTCTGCTCATGAACTGTGCAAATTCTTCAGAACAAAATTGTGGCCCATTCTCAGATACAATTTCTTCTGGGAGGCCATATGAAGAAAATTGTACAATTTTTAGTTATTTTCTGCAATTGAAACACCTCTACCCACTTCGAATGACTATCAATCACAATGAACAACTATTGTCCTTCTAGCTCAACAACGTCTACATGTAATTTTTGCCACACCCTGGGAGGCCTTTTCGATGGCTGTAATGATACTGATGGTGGTTTCTTACTCACCGATTGAATGTTGTACACTGACTAACGATTGTCTCTATATCTCTATCTAAACCTGGCCACCGTAAGTAACTGCGTGCAAAACTCTTGGTCAAGCACATTCCCATGTGCTGGTCATGAAGATCTCCTAATAATTTGGACCTGAACTTATTTGGAATAACTACTCTTGCACCCCACATAATACAATCTTTATCGACTGATAATTCATTCCTACGAACGAAGTATGGATGAATATCTTTCTCTGATTCCTGGTTTAGCCAGCCATTTGCTATGTAATCATACACCTTTGACATAACTGGGTCACGTTTGGTTGCTCTACCAATCTCTTCAGCTGTGACTGGCAGTTTATCAATGTATAAAAAATAGAACACTTATACTTTAGAGATAATGTTCTCAGTTTCTAGTCTTTTGAGTTCTTGCTCAACTTTCTCTGAGTGTATATGCTAGGGGATGTGGCTTGCAGTAAGCTTGTCTTGTATCCTTCTGTACTCTGACACTCACCTTGAAGTCTTGGATCGGACTGCCTGTTTCGCAGAACACCTTCGGATACTGCTTGATGACATCATTTTTCAATGCAAATTTCGTTTCCACACGAGAAATCTACCGAATCAAGGCCGGCTTCTCTCCTGCCACGACTGTGAGAGGCAATCTCTGAAACTGATCCTTGTATTTCACTGATATGGTGATACGTCCTACATTAGGGATTTGCTCTCCTGTGGAAAATCACACAACTTGTCGAGATATAGCGATTCCGGTACTGCGCTCACAGATGCACCAGTGTCAATTTCCATGGGTATCTTGGTTCCTGCAATGTCTGCTTGGATGACTGTACATCGCGAATCGCTGTTAGATACCCTCGTGCTCCTGATTTCATGTATCTCCAGAACCTCCTCGTCCTGTTGCTTCTCTTCAATGCTATGTAGTGTCTGGCAATTTCTACTTCTAGCATTGAAAGTCGGTTTTCTCTTCAGTTGGCATGGCTTCGCAAGATGCCCGGTTTTCTTATAAAAGAAACGCACTGCCTTCACATATAGACAGCGTTGAGCAATGTGTTGTCCCAGGCACCGATAATACAACTTCAATGTGCTGTTGGCCAGTTGCTGAGGCTTTGGGGCCCAACTGCCTTTTACTTTTAACCTGCAGATGATGCATCTTGGTTGTCTTGACGACTGGAAATAGCACAAAATTCTCGGGATTATTGGTCGACCATATCCAGCGACATAGCTGTCTGACAAATTAAATCAAAAGCCAAGTTAGGGGTTGTCAACAACTTTCTCTGATTGCTTCATTTTTTATCCCACGAACAAAGCGGTCACACAGTGCTTGGTCCTGAAAGTTTCCGAAGTGACAGTGAATGGATAGCTTTTTTTATCGTGACAATGTACTCACTGATACCCTCGTCAGTTAATTGATCTCATGTTCCAAAATGATTACTTCCAGCAATTTCCAGGAGCCCAGGACTGTAGTGCTGTTCTAACTTTGTGATTGATGGTTGCTAGATAAGCATCTTATAAAATCAGATCAGTCATGATCTTATTGAATGGCGGAGGAGGCTCGAGGGGTCAAATGGCCTCCTGCTCCTATTGCTCATGTTCTTATGTATAACTTGGTTATAATCTCATTCAGTGGCGTGTCCTTTGGCTTGATGAGAACAAGCACACTTGAGGCCTACTTCAGTCAAGAAAATAGCCCGTTTCTTTTCTAAAATCGCTGGTTATGGTTTTCATCGGGGACTTCAATGATACTATTCGCGGTGAAAACATTTCCAGCCACTCCACATAGGCTCAAAGTCTCTCGGTCACGATGGAACGCACCCTATTATTCCCATAGGCGCGGCTATCTGGACTCTGGCAAGTTCTTGAAACTTACCTTGGAGTTTCAGCTGTTCTGCAAAACAAAGAACCTCTCAAAGTCTCTCTGTTAGTAGGCAGGAAAATCCACCAACAAAACTTTCAGCTAGGGAATGCAGAAATCCTGTTCTCATCACCAAAGTGTGATCTTCTTATGACATCACTAACAAACACACTACACGCACAATGGCTCCATGCAGAAAACTGTCATGATGTAACCTTGCCACAAGATCCTTTATTATTTACATCAGTAGTTGCAGTACATCAGTGGTCCGTTAGGTGGAGCAGTAGTTCACTCTGGGGAGCTCATTACAGTTATCAAATAATAGATAGATAAATGAATGATTGAGTGCAATTGGCATTTTTAATATCCCATAGGCAGGAATTCTGGGAGTAGGTTCTATGGCTGAATCCTGGGTACCTCTACAGGATTTAGAGGTTGGAAGAATGGGCAGACAAGTGACAGATGAAACTTAATGTGTGAGGTGATGCCTTTTGGCAGAAGGGATAGGGAGAGACAATATAGACCTAATGACACAGTTCTAAAGAGTGTGCAGGGCCAGAGGGACCTCGGGGTTCATGTTCATAGATATTTGAAGGTGGCAGGATATATTGAGAGAGTAGTTAGCAAAGTATATGGGATCCTGGGCTTCATAAATAGAGATTTTGAGTACAAAAGCAGGGAAGTTATGCCGTACTTTTATAAAGCTCTGTTTCGGCCACAACTGGAGTATTGCGTCCAGTTCTGGTCACCACAAGTTAGGAAGGATGTGAAGGTCTTTGAGAGGGTGCAGAGGAGATTTACCAGAATGGTTCCAGGGATGACAGAATTTAGCTACAAGGTTAGGTTGGAGAAGCTGGGGTTGTTCTCCTTGGAGCAAAAGAGGTTGAGGGTAGCTTTGATAGAGGTGTACAAGATTATGACTGGTTGAGATAAGGCAGACCAAGAAAAGCTGTTCCTATTATCTGATGGTACAAGGAGTAGGAGAATCGGATTTCAGGTTTTGGGCAAGAGATACGGGGCGGCGGGGTGGGTGATGTGGAGTATTACAAAGATACTCAACATGGTCTGTTTCGGAGAAAAGAATTGTTTATCATAAATTACTTGATCGAGGGAGAGACAGCTTCTCCACGAGTTCAGTAACTCGGTGACCCAAACCAGCCGTTCTCGCCGAGCAGCTTCGGAGCTGTTATTTTTATACATTCAAAATACATACAAAATCATGAAGCATAGGCGCGGAAGTTTTCCATTGGTTGTTTCCCCTAACACGGCACAAGTCCTCGCCTAGTTACAACAATTTCATTAGTACATATAATTTCATGATGTCACTTCAGTGCGCCTCTTACCTGATTAGTTATGTACTACATCATTATTTTTAAAGAACTTGTTCCCAGACCTATGTGTCCTTGATTAATGACAGACAAACTGGAGTGTTTCAATCTTCCTTTGTATTATTATTTCGTACCATGCTATGTGAACCACCCGTTCCCACAGCTTGCCTCCCCACGATAAGCCTGCTTTTCCATCATACACTACACTCCTGAGAATTACAAGCTTAGCCACAATACTTTAAGAAATACTAATGATTTTAACCCCTTCAATCCCCCCTTTGGTCATATGGCTACGCTAACCCAACGTGACCAATTATTCACCTTGTCTGAGTCATGTGTACTCCGCCCCGGTTTCAGTGATCAGGCGATAGGTTGAGAGCACCCACAAATCATATCAGGTATTCATTCTGCAGCAATTTGACCAGTTCCCTAGCGTGTAGCTTTGCTTGGGTATACCTCGTCTCGTTTATTATACTTGTTTCATAACATCACAAACCAACTCGAGATCTGTACTGCTACTAGTATATGTGACAGGATCCTTATCCACAGATGTGTTTCAACGTTCATTCCCCAATTCCATAATCTCAAGTACCAAGGCGGGTTTTTCAGGTTATCCTTTTATTTCACTTTCTTTGCCTTTAACCTTTAGCTCATAATATCTTTTAATGTTATTTCTTAATGGTCCTTTGAGCTCGGTTAAATCTTCAGGTAACGGGAATTGGTGGCGCTTGCTCTCCCATGTAATCATCAATATTTTGCTTAATCTTATCGTTTATATTTAATGTAATTGTCTCCTGGCGTGTAGAACGCCATGCGTGCTCTTCCCACCACCACCGACACTCTGGGAGTAAAGCAAAAGTCAGGCATCGTAATGTTACAAATCAAGCCTCCGTAATCGTAAGTTCCCAAGCTAGTTACCACACAATATTCTCCTTGTCCTTGATAGACGTAATGTGTGGGTTCGGTTCGGGCAGGGCTTATTCCAATGACACATTTTTCCGTAGTATTATCAAACCCGCAGCTATCCTTGCTCCCGTCTCCCACTGGGTGAGGGCATATAGTTAGGCTTCCTTCTCTGGGCACCCGGATAAAGATATTCCCCTTATCTTTCCATTCTCTTTGATCGCATACTGGTCCATCGCAGATGTACTCTTCCCCCTTGTATTATCCCTATGTTTTCAACTTCATTTTGAGGATACGGGTATGAGCCTTGGTTTATTACGGGGATCACTAGTATTATCCCTACCATAGGGGTTTGTATCTCCTTACATCCTCCTGTAACCGCATACACCCTAGTCATTCCTTTCAGGGTGCAGGCCTCTAATGGCCCAGTGTGCTGTGCCATTTCTTTCAACTGGGTGCTATTTATCCAACCTGGAACTCGCCCGGTTTGTATCTCATCTACATTGTGTCTCACCTAACCAATCATCCCTCTCATGACATGCATCTCTTTTCCTGTCCTCAGCATTGTCCTCTCGTTCCTGCTTATTTAGCTTGTTAATTGTTCGTGCATGGCCTTCCAGTGATCAGCCATGATCTAATGATCAGCCATGATCTTATTGAATGGTGGTGCAGGCTCGAAGGGCCGAATGGCCTACTCCTGCACCTATTTTCTATGTTTCTATACCCTCTAGCAGTATTTTGGATGTTTTTAGATCCTAACTCTGAAGATTCTATCCCTATCCCGGCCTGTTTCATCATTAAGTCCTCCATCGTTCCCCTCAAATTATCTACTCCTGCTTGGATCGCCCGTATATCTAGTGCATTTACTAGAGGTGTCCCTGTACTTACTCCCTGTACTTAATATGTCATTCCCTATAGATCTCCTCTGTCTTCCTCCTTTGTGTCTCAGCTGCTTGTGATACTCCCTTGCTACTGATGTGTCACTAGCTTTTCTCAGGATTGTGTCTAGTGTGTACAACGCTTTAGTCTTGGGCTAAACTTTTCTGGCAGGTATAGGTCTGTTAAATTTATGATCACAGGTAACATTTCATGCTGCACATTGTCAAATAACATTCCCTCCGATCTCGTCACCAACCCGCCGGGCGGGCCTTCAGTAAGGAGGGGGCAAGTAATTGGTGGTTGTGTTGTTGGTCCTGGGGTCATGACTACAGGGTTTTACCAATTAATCTTCGCTGCTGGACCTGAACACTTTCTCTCTTCCTGACATATGACCCATTCTATCGCTTTTAACGAGGACGGCTCTAAGACCATGTCCCTGTCTGGGTCCAGACAATGTACTATTACTTCTGTTCTGTTTAACTACCACACGCTTTCCCGAGATTAATTCCATTAGTTTACAATATTCAGGTAACATTTTGTTACCCACTCATCTTGTGGCTTCAAGATAAACGCTCCTGACACTTGGATGCTGCCCCCTAGGGGCTGCTTTACGTAGTTGTTTTATCCTCCGGTGTGGGTATCTGCTTCTGGGCCCCCTAGGGGCAGCCTTGTAGCTTGTCCTTGTAGAATCATAAGGGCGGTGGTGATCGCATTTATATATAGTCTGTTGGTAAAACACATCCTGGATATTCCAGGTTTGTAGTTAGATTCTTACCATTTCTACTTCTACCGGATCATTTGCACTGTTTCCCCGGACATGTGACCTTTCTCACATTCATTTCATTATGGCAAGTACCCCTAGTATTGCAAATATTAATCCTAGTCCCCCGAAAAGTCCATTTATCAATGCATCCCTCCATTCCGTATTTTAAGGAGTAGATTACCGCGTGTATCTTGGGTTCCGCCATCAGCCGTACCCTTGTATTCTTTCAGCTGGGACCAATGTTTCTGTCGGCCCCCACCTTTCATATTTATACACACACATGTGTCACCAATGATTAATACATCATACGGTCCACTCCAACGTGGGGCGAATCCAGGTTTTCCTGGTAATTCCCTTCCCATTACCTTCGCTCCAACCTCTCCCTTTATCTTCATCCTCTTCCCTTTGTGTATCTCTTACTTCCTGCCACATCACTTTCAGCTGCTTACTCAATTCTATCACATACTTCCTGATTCTATCTCGTAATGGTCCTAATTCTGCCCCTTCTGTAACTATCCCTCGGGTAACTTCATTGCTCATCCAGTCATTAGCTCATAGTGGGTTAATCCTGTCATTCGATTTGGTGTAACTTCATTAGTATCGTGGGTAGTAATTCTGGCCAGGTTTGTCTGGTTTCCTGTATTCAAAAACAAGTGATAGTTTATAAACTATCTCAACATACAAGTGCTCGCAATTCAAATTCTCGCAAATCATTTCCAAGGCTACTTCCATATCTTATCGTCTCCCCGAAACGGCATTTCTGTCTCATCAGAGAAAATGGCATTTTTAGACTGTCTCCAAACTTTTTAGTTTTTTTTTCCGAAACTGTTTAGTATTATTTCTTTTTTTAAAAAAGTTTCCAAACCCAAGATTTTCCAATACAACCAAAATGTTTATCAAGGAGAATCACCTAAAATATCTCAAAATCCCAATTCAAATACTGTACTGCCAATCTTTTATTTAAATTTCTTTTACTGAGCGAGAAGCTTTCCCGTCATTTAAAATAAGATTGTACACACAGGAAAATGAGGGCAGTGCTTCCCCCAACCTATAGCCTCGAGAAACTCACACAGGCTTTTAAAAAAAAAAAGGCATTAAGTATCTTTCAACCCAATGTAATCAATTTTTAAGTTTCCTTTTGACAAGTAAGTGAGTGTGTCGGAATTTTTAAAAAACGAGACCACGCATTTTTTTTTACTGTAATCCAATTAGAACTTCCAAATTTCTCGGCACAAGAGCTGAAGCTTCTGTGTCGGTTCTATTTTCTCTCTTTTTAAATTTTTTTAGCAAGGCTGAAGTTTTTATCTGTTATTAAACAAACCCATCCTTTGTGCATTTCATCGCTCCATAAATCATCATCGAAATAAATCCACACCTGCGTTTCTAACTTAAAATGTAATTCAATTCTAGGTAAACAATGAATATTTTAACACTCAATTTATTCATACTTTCATAAAACTTCCCACATCCATGATAAAAGGGTTAACCAGCTAGCTTCTGCACAGAAGTGGGTGGAGCTTAAACAAACATAACAGACACTTTATTTTAAAGACAGATATTCACACCAACTTTTCATTCAACAAAGCATCTTTTCTCTTTCTTTTATTAGTTTTTTTTCAACAACTTATTTTCTGGCTCCCTTGTTTTTTCTCGTCAATCTCTGTCCCAACCGTCCGGTGGGAGTCATTCCCAAACTACTCACTTCTACTCTTAACCTCCGTAATTGTAGGCGCTGACTTATTACCATTAATCCTGCTTTGGCTGTTTTCTTATTTTTCTATTTCTCCCACCATAATTTCTGTTTGGCCGGCTCTATTTTAGGATCCCACCCGTCACTTAACGTAGTCATTATTAATTTCTTATAGTCATCTGCAGAGTATCTACTCAGCGACCCATTTGGTCCCCAGTCCAACAGATCCTTGCATGCCATCTCATGTTGGAGCACGTCTACCTCTCCACCGGATTCTGTGAACGTCTCCAAGCCCTTGAACACCTTTAACATCTGGCCGGGCTAACAATATTGATTGCCTCCCTAATCTGGTCCTCAAATCTAGAGTTTGTAACCACTACCGGTTTCTCACTTTGGTTTATATAGAGTGACGGATATACAACACATTTAAATTACCCCCAAGTCTTTTACACCGCGACAGACCCTTCTTACAAATTCGGACACCCCAGGTGACCAACGCGTTTCGCAGCAGATTACATCGGATTTATGAGTGGTATTTAAAATATACTCGCTCATGATGGTCTGCAAACGTCCATCTGGCTTTCGCCCGGGTGCATCCTGCCGACTACGCCAATTGATGTGGATATTACAATGATACTTAACATGGTCTGTTTCGGAGAAAAGAATCGTTTATTATAAAGTACTCGATCGAGGGAGAGACAGCTTTTACACGAGTTCAGTAACTCGGTGACCAAAACCAGCTGTTCTCTCCGAGAAGCTTCGGGGCTGCTATTTTTATGCATTCAAAATACATACAAAATCATGAAGCATATGCGGAAGTTTTCCATTGGTTGTTTCCCCTAACATGTCACAAGTCCTCGCCTAGTTACAACAATTTCATTGGTACATACAATTTCATTGTCACTTCCATGCACCTCTTAACTGATTAGTTACATGCTACATCATTATTTTTAAAGAACTTGTTCCCAGACCTATGTTTCCTTGATTAATGACAGACAAACTGGAGTGTTTCAATCCTCCTTTGTATTATTATCTCGTACCATGCTATATAAAGCACCTGTTCCCACAGCTTATCTCCCCACGATAAGCCTGCTTTCCCATCACACACTACACTCCTGAGAATTACAAGCTTAGCTAATGTTAATGTTTAGTTTTAAAAATACTAATGATTTTAACCCCTTCAGGGGGGATGTGAGGAAGAATTTTTTTATGCAGCGAGTGGTAATGACATGGAACTCGCTGCCGACGAGGGTGGTGGCAGAGGACACGATCAATGATTTCTAAAGAAAATCGGATACGCACATGCAGGGCTACGGGGATAGAGCCGGGTAATGGGACTGACTGGATTGCTCTACAGAGAGCGGCATGGAGTCGATGGGCTGAATGGCTGCCTTGTGTGCCGCTGTGACTCTCAGGCTACAATTAATTTACACAGGTGCCACAAGGAGGAATCCTTTCATTTTGTCTAAATATCTGGAAGGCACTACCTGAGGGTGGTGGAAGCAAAACCCATTGGAATCTTCAAAATACAATTCTTACATGTACATGAAGAGAACTAATATACAGGGTTATGGGGGAAAAGCTGGGGCGTGGGACGAAATTTCGAAGAGCTAGCATCAGTACAAAAGACTGTTGTAAGATTCTATGATTCTAATACTGTCTAGATTTGATTGTTGCAAGATAATCACATCTTTGGTGGGTCTCTCTTGGCAATTGGAGTTAATGCGCTACTGAAAAGAGTATTGTGTTGATTGATGAGATGTTAAATTGAGACCTTGTCTGCATGATGAGATTTTACAAAATCCCATGGCACGATTTCAAAAAGAGGAGGTCGTTCTTCCTGGTGTTCTGCCAATATTTATCCCGCAACCAACATTATTAAAACAGATTATCTGCTCATTATCTCATTTGTTGTTTGTGGGACCTTGTGCACAAATTGGCTGCCATGTTTGCCTATGTTGCAACAGTGACTACATGTCAAAATAATTCATTGACTGTGACATGATTTGGGGCATCCTAAGGACATGAATGTCACTCTATAAATGCAAATACTTTCTCTATGTTGATATATTCTATGTAGTGTTGTATACAACTATATGGGATTACCAAAAGATTATCTAGATTTTCAAATTATGGAGAATAATCTAATCTATGTACTCCCAGCATGTTCATTGGAACTAATTCCTCTAGCCTTGAGCTCCTTTCCATAATACTAACAGGACCTTGGTAGCTTTGTTAGACTTTCCTGACACTCACTTAAGACAGAAACTGATGAGTTTAAGGAGATTAAATAGTCGGGACCTATATCTATGCGCTCCCCACCCCCCCACTCCCAAAATCCAGTATTCCATTATAATTGGTCCTGTTGCAAGGTGAGAAACTTACAGTCAAGAGCTCTGAGTGATTTATACCCTCCCACTCCAGATGGAGGGCACTGACCCAGACCCTGTGCAGGCCTCACTGTAGCAATCACTGGCCTCATTGATTTCCTTGCTGTGTATACGTGGTCACTTTGCAGCGTGAGATTTTGTCCATCCACAAAAAATATTTCATATCCAGCATATTATTCTGTTTCCATTATTGCGTTACACCCTCACTGTTACTGTTCTGATCAGTACAGATCTCAGTGTTCTCTCGAAGCCTGTGTTTTTTAAGGTAACAGATTATTTTCAAATAAAATTAGGATGGCCAGCAAAATGACATTTCCTCTTTAAAAATTAGAATTGTTGTCCACTTTCAGACAGAATATGAATGTAATTTTCTTGTGGACAGTCACTAACGTGTTTTCTGTTTGTTTCTTCCCCAGTTCTAAGAGACCAGGAAAAAAATTGGCCCTGCTACGAATGTAACCGTCGCTTCACCAGCTCCGAACAGCTTCAGCAACATCTCAACTTGCATGACGAGAAGCTGGACTTCTTCGGCAGGTACAGCCATGAATGCATGTGGAGTCATCGCAACCACTCCATCTGTTTCCCTGTGTGTGGCTCTCGCTCTCGCTCTCTTTCTCTCTCACTCTCACACATAAGAATTCGGAGCAGGACTAGGCCATATAGCCCCTCGAGCCTGCTCCGCCAGCTAATAAGATCACGGCTGATCTTCAACCGCAACTCTACTTTCCCGCCCAATCCCCATATACCTTGATTCCTCTAGAGTGCAAAAATCTATCTATCTCAGCCTTGAATATATTGAATGACTCAGCATTCACAGCCCTTTGGGGTAGAGAATTCCAAAGATTCACAACCCTCTGAGTGAAGAAATTTCTCCTCATCTCTATATTAAATGGCCGACCTCTTATCCTGAGACTGTGCCCCCTGGTTCTAGACTCTCCTCATCTACCCTGTCAATCTATCTCAGAATCTTCAATGTTTCAATGAGATCACCCCTCATTCTTCTAAACTTCAGAGAGTATAGAGCCCAATCTACTCAATTTCTCCTCATAGGACAACCCTCTCACCCCAGGGATCAATTTAGTGAAACTTTGTTGCCTTTAAGGCAAGTATATTGTTCCTTAAATAAGGAGACCAACTGTGCACAGTACTCTAGATGTAGAGCCCTGTACAATTGTAGCAAGACAGTCTTACTCTTCCAAGCCCCTTTCCCATAAAGGACAACATGCCATTTGCCTTCATAATTGCTTGCTGTACCTGCATGCTAACTCTGTGATTCTTGTACTAGGACATCTAAACCTCTGAACACTTTCATTTAAAAAATACTGTTTCTCCATTCTTCCTGCCAAAGCGAATAACCGCACATCTCCCCACATTGTACTCCACCTGCCACCTTATTGCCGACTCACTTAACTTGCCTATACAGGTAGAGCGTCCGAAATCCGGAAACCTCGGGACCGAGGCCGTTCCGGATTACGGAAGGTCTTTCCGACGTCCCGAATCCGAAAACGCCTGGGCCGAGGTAAGGAGGGGTGGGGGAGTGGGGCTGGTGGTGGAGCGGGGTGGGGCGAGTGAGCCCGGTCGCGGAGCTGGGCGAGTGAGCCCGGTCGCGGAGCGGGGTGAGTGAGCCTGGCCGTGGTTCTATGAATCCCTCCCCATTTAAACCCCTTTGGATGTGGTCCTCAAAATAATTTGAGATAGTAAAAATCCCCATTATTTCTGTCCAGTTATTACTGGACACCTCTCAAAGAAATTGAAGAGGAAATCCGCAGACAGTTGAAACAATGAGGTGGTCTGTAAACCGAACCCTACATAGTACTGTGATCCTTTTTCTTTCCTTTGTTCAACCTACACACATACAGTTAGAATATTTCCTCTCTAATGCTGAAAGCTTGTCCTCTAAGTCTATTCTGCACCCATTTTTATTTGTCCTTGGGATGTGAGCAACGCTAGTTGTCATGAGAAGGTGGTGGTGGGCTTCCTAAGCTATATCAGAGAGCAGTAAACTCAGCCACGTAGTGTGGGATTTGAATCATAAGGAGGCCAGACGGACGGGTAACAGCTTCCCTTCTTTTCCAGTTGGGATTTTATAACAATCTAGTTTGGTCGAATTTAATTTCACTACTTACTATGAAGCATATAATTATTCAGCACAGAAGGAGGCCATTCGGCCCATTGTGCCTGTTCCGGCTCTTTGAAAGAGCGTTCCAATTAGTCCCGATTCCCTACTTATTCCCCATAGCTCCTGTACATTTCTCCTATATCCAAATCCCCTTGGGAACGTTACCATTAAATCTTCCTCATCCTTTCAGGGAGTGCATTCCAGTTCACAACAACTCTGTAAAAAAATATCTTCATCTCTCCTCTGGTTCTTTTACCAATTCTCTTAAATCTGTGTCCTCTGGTTACTGATGCTCCTGCCAGTGGAAACAGTTTCTCCTTATTTACTCTATCAAAACCTTTTATAATTTTGAACATGTCTATCAACAAGAGCAGTGGTCCTAATACCGGTCCCTGAGGGACACCCCTGTATACTCTCCTACCATTCACCACCACACTCTGCTTTCTGGCTCTTAGTCAGTTTTGTATCCACACTGCCACCGTCCCTTTAATCCCATGGGCTTCAATTTTGCTAACAAGTCTATTATGTGCCTCTTTATCAAATGCCTTCTAAATGTCCATATACACAACATCAACTTTCTCTGTTATTTCATCAAGGCATTCCATCTTGCTTGTCAGGCACGATTTGCCTTTAACAAATCAGTGTTGGCTGTCATTTATTAACCCATCTTTTTTCAACTGAAAATTAATTTTGTCCCAGAGGTTTCCTCAGCACCGAAGTTAGGCTGGCTGACTTGTAGTTGCCGGGTTTATCCCTCTTTCCTTTTTTGAAAAGGGTGTAACATTTGCAGTCTTGCAGTCTTCCAGTCCTCTGGCACCACCCCATATCCAAGCACGATTGAAAGATTGGGGCCAAAGCCGCTCATTTCCACTCTTGCTCCCCTCAGCAACTTCTCTCATCCCATCTGGACAGGGTGACTTTTCTACTTTTTTGACCATTGCCAACCATTTAAATACCTCCTCTTTATCTAATTTTATCCTATCCAATTTCTCCGCTCCCTCCTTTCATCGTCATCATAGGCAGCCCCTTGGAATCAAGGAAGACTTGCTTCCACTCTCAAAATGAGTTCTTAGGTGGCTGAACAGTCCAATACGAGAACCACAGTCCCGGTCACAGGTGGGACAGATAGTCGCTGAGGGAAAGAGTGGGTGGGACTGGTTTGCCACACGCTCTTTCCACTGGCTGCTCTTGATTTCTGCGTGCTCTCGGCAATGGGAACTCGAGGTGCTCAGCGCCCTCCCGGATGCACTTCCTCCACTTGGGACGATCTTTGGCCAGGGACTCCCAGGTGTCAATGGGGATGTTTCACTTTTTCAGGGAGGCTTTGAGGGTGTCCCTGTAACGTTTCCTCTGCTCACCTTTGGCTCGTTTGCCGTGAAGGAGTTCTGAGCTTTACTGTGATAGCGGCAGCATTCGTTTCTTTTGTGAAGACCGATGCAAAGTACTCATTTAGTACCTCAGCCGTGCCCTCTGTCGCCACAAGATTATTTCCTTTTTGGTTCCTAATCAGTCCCACCCTTCCTTTGACTATTCTTTTACTGTTTTTATAAAAGACTTTTGTGTTCCCTTTTATGTTACCTGCTAATATTTTCTCATACACTCTCATTGCTCCTCATATTTCCTTTCTCAACTCTCTGTACTTTCTGTATAATACCTGATTCTCGATTGTGTTATGAACCTGACATGTATCATGAGCTGCCTTTATCTGCTTCAATTTAATCTCAATTTCTTTAGTCATCAGGTGCGTTTCCTTTCCCCCTGCGTGTTTAATCTGCACCGAAATTATCTCCTCCTCGAAGGCCTCTTTGCTCATTTACTGTTTACCTGCCAATCTTTGTTTCCAAATGGTGGGTTTTGAACTCGTGACTTTTGGGTTGCTCGTCCAGGACCATAACCACCGTGTTACCCTATTTATAGAAAGGATATAAAAGCAATCAGAAAAGTGCACCATAGATTCGTTGAACCGTACCAGGGTTGAGAGGTTACAGTTATGACAGGAGAGTTGAGGCGCTGGGGCCTTTCTCCCTGGAAGTGTAGGTTTACCATTTTCCTGCATGTATCTGTCTCCGGGACACTGCCCACTTCACACAGGGATGCTGCTTTTTCCAGGTGATGTTTCACTTGTTCAAATGTCTAATCATACCTGATCTCTGACAGGTCAAAGAGCAGAGGTCGTGGCCGAGGCAGGAGGCGGTTTGGCCCAGGGAGGCGGCCGGGCCGTCCACCAAAGTTTAACCGACAGGATTCGGCTACGGATCAAAGTGAGGTGAGACTGGTTATTCACGCCGAACCTCCTGTTAAATTTTGTGAAATAATAAATCTGCATAAAGGCGGCAGCAGCAGCTGTACTGAACAAAATGTCATTATTTAACTTCACAGCACCTTGAAATTTAATCTACCATAAAAATGACTGTTCATTCTTTGAAACAAGCCCTACCCCTACATACTGTTAAGAATTGCAATGATCCTTGAGGGGGGGGAAATCTGTTACTCCCTTTCCATGGGTGGCTAGTTGTAATGGCCTCATTTAGAAACAAGCTTCCAGCTCCCACCTGGTGGGGGCAGCAGTGAGCAAGAGCACCAAAACATGACACTGAAGAATGACATCGATTAAGAAGCTCAATGAATTTACAAGTGGTTATCTGAGATACAGATCAGTAAGGTTTGATGCTCCATCCACGGTCTGTGCTGAAGTAGATTAACTCGACTCGGGCTGTGATTGGGATAAAAACATCATTCTCCGCACCCATGAGTTGGGGGGGAGGGAGAATTGTGCCAATGACCGAAATGTGACACTAAAAACAAACTCTACCTAATCAACAGGGAGTGAGAGAAGGAAACCCACTGGGAAGAATTCAGCAACCTCCAAAACATGTAAAGACAAAATAATCAAGAGGGACGTCGAGGAGATTTACAAGGATATTGCCGGGACTGGAAAACATTAGCTATGAGGAAAGATTGGAATGGCAAGGGTTGCTTTCATAAGAAAGAGGAGCAGGAGTTGGCCATACGGCCCCGCGAGACTGCTCTGCCATTCAATAAGATCATGGCTGATCTGCCCACTCCCCGTAACCCCTTATCCCCTTATCGTTTAAGAAACTCTATTTCTATCTTAAATTTATTCAATGTCCAGCTTCCACAGCTCTCTGAGGCAGCGAATTCCACAGATTTACAACCCTCTGAGAAGAAATTTCTCCTCATCTCTGTTTTAAATGGGCGGCCCCTTATTCTAAGCTCATGCCCTCTAGTTCTAGTCTCCCCCATCAGTGGAAACGTTCTCTCTGCATCCACCTCGTCAAGCCCCCTCATAATCTTATACATTTCGATAAGATCACCTCTCATTCTTCTGAATTCCAATGAGCAGAGGCCCAACCTACTCAACCTTTCCTCATAAGTCAACCCCCTCTTCCCAGGAATCAACCTCGTGAACCTTCTCTGAACTGCCTCCAAAGCAAGTATATCCTTGCGTAAATATGGAAACCAAAACTGCACGCAGTATTCCAGGTGTGGCCTCACCAATACCTTATATAGCTGTAGCAAGACTTCCCTGCTTTTATACTCCATCCCCTTTGCAATAAAGGCAAGATACTATTGGCCTTCCTGATCACTTGCTGTACCTGCATACTAATCTTTTGTGTTTCATGCACAAGTACCCCCAGGTCCCGCTGTACTGCGGCACTTTGCAATCTTTCTCCATTTAAATAATAACTTGCTCTTTGATTTTTTTTTTCTGCCAAAGTGCATGACCTCACACTTTCCGACATCATACTCCATCTGCCAAATTTTTGCCCACTCACTTAGCCTGTCTATGTCCTTTTGCAGATTTTTTGTATCCTCCTCACACATTGCTTTTCCTCCCACCTTTGCATCGTCAGCAAACTTGGCTACATTACACTCGGTCCCTTCTTCCAAGTCGTTAATATAGATTGTAAATAGTTGGGGTCCCAGCACTGATCCCTGCGGCACCCCACTAGTTACTGGTTGCCAACCAGAGAATTAACCTTCCTTGAAACAGAGGAGGCTAAGGGGAGATTTGATTGAGGTGTATAAAATTATGAGGAGCCTAGACAGAATGGATAGGAAGGAAAGACCTATTTCCCTTAGCAGAGGGGTTAATAACCAGGGGGCATAGATTTAAAGTAATTAGTAGAAGAATTAGAGGGGAGATGATGAAACATTTCTTCACCCAGAGGGTGGTGGGGGTCTGGAACTCACTGCCTGAAAGTGTGGTAGCGGCAGAAACCCTCACCACATTTTAAAAAGTACTTGGATGTGCACTTGAAAAGCCCTAACCCACAGGGCTACGGACCTCGTGTTGGAAGGGTGGGATTAGGCTGGGTAGCTCTTTTTCGACTGGCACAGACATGATGGGCAGAATGGCCTCCCTCTGTGTTGTAATTTTTCTATGATTCTGTGACTTTCCAGAAAAATTCATCATCGGTTCCACACCTGAAGTTAACCTAATAATTCCTAAGATGTGGGCAGTATATATCCAAGGGTACAAAGTGTG
Organism: Pristiophorus japonicus; assembly: GCF_044704955.1. NCBI lineage: Eukaryota > Metazoa > Chordata > Chondrichthyes > Pristiophoridae > Pristiophorus > Pristiophorus japonicus. The sequence goes on from NC_091987.1 coordinate 165,797,184, forward strand.
ATTAGCGCTGACGTATGTCAAGTGCTAACAGTCACCATGACAACATTGACAAAACCAGGGGAGGTCCCACTGATTTGGAAATAAGACAACACGGTACCTATCATCAAAAAAGTGACAAAACTAACCCAGGTACAGACCTGTGCAGTCAATAATAGGCAAAATAATGGAATTTATTATCAGCAACACATTTCAGGATAGCCGAGATGAAAATAACCTAGTAAATGTCAGTCAGCACAGTTTTAGAAGGAAAGATCCCACTTGGCCAATCTCCTTGCTTGTTTTAAAGATGTGTCAAATTGTCAATGATGCATCTTCCAGAAAACTACTGCTTTCATGCCGTGAGCGATGGATCCATGCAATGGTCTAAGTGACTTAGTGAATCATTTAAGAGACAGTCAAATGTAGTGGATGGATGGGGCAGTGTAGGCTTCTACAGAACAATAAGCTAGTTGGGCTGAATGGCCCCCCTCATCTGTAAGTGGTGATATTTTAAAATAATACATCGATGTACAAATACTCATAGGTTCTACAACTGATAGTAACTATTGTACTATCACAAGGATTGGATACGGCTCAGTGGAAGGGTACAGACGGGATCAGTAAATTTAGGAAAGAAAAAAGCACAATTTCAGCTTCAAAAAGCTCCAAAAGTGATCAGCATTGTTTGGAATCTGCTGGATGTTTATTCCCTGGTCCACAATAGGTGGACTGGCCATTTAAGGAATGATTATTGGAACTGACGATTAGGAGTAAAAACAGCCATTTTCAGGCTCTGTTTAATCCATTTAAGTGATGCAGAACTGTCACTTTTTACTAAAATAGTGACAAAGACCAAAAATTAAATTGCACTGCAAATGTTTTTACAGCTGCAATACAAGCACATATAATAACCAACGTGACAGTGCTGAGGTTTCAGGGTCACAGCTTGCCTGAAGCAGTTTATCCACCTTCGAGTTCTTTAGCGGGGTGCAGTGCGTGCCTTGGTTTTAAATGTTGTTGCTCTGGTTACTGATTTGAGTACAGCAGTGATGACAAAATATGTGGCAGGTGTCTGGTGTAAACCTCTGGCAACTAACTTAGTACTGAGATAATTCACTGACTTATTTTCTGTCAACCGTTTCTCCGGCTCACCACAGCAGGTCGTACTGATGGTGGGGGAGTGACTAATGTCCCTGTATAGATTAATTTCCTGTTTTGTTCAATTCTGACAGGTGTTGAAGTTTTCTCTGAAGCGTCGCTTTGAAGATACGGACGAGCCCGTGGCCAATGGAATGGATCAAGATGATGACTCTGCGATTACCTCTGAGCAGCCAGAAAATGATTCCAGTATTGCTAATAACACGACAACCACAGGCCCTGGGGAGGAAGTGCGGCGCAACAAACGGATACGGGTAATTGCCAGCATCAACCATGGACTCCAGATAGAAAAATGTTCTATTTGCGTGAATTGTAGACAATATTTGGGTAAGAGTTACAATGAAGACATAGTCTGCCGAGTTGGTTAGGGATCTATAACAATATTACTGTTGGAGTCGGCAAGAAGGATATAGGAATCATGCCGTCTGTTGCACTGAGATTCCTCAGTCTGTCAGGCTGAGATTCTTTAAGAATGATATCGTTGGGCTTGTCTGTTTGAACTAAAAATGAGACAAGTGGTGATTGAAGGTCCTGGCGTAGATAGTACTTTTTACTGCCTCATCGGTAATCTTGCAGAGCAGATTACCAGATCATTCATTCCATTATTAATCAGGCAGGTTCTGTAACAGCCGGGTTATCCATTCCCCACAGTGCCACACAGGCAGTGAGGAGGACTATCTACCATCACGAGTCTTCACCTAACTTCATGTTATACTTCCCAGACCACAAAGCTTACTCTACTCTTGGGACTGTCATTCTTACTTGAGGAGGTTCTTGGGCATCGAAGTTAAGAAGCTGCACTTGTGGTTATAAAATTGCTAAAGCTGCAAGTGAGCTCACGTGTAACGAGCTTTGGCCACATTTCAAGTTTAAAATCAAATCTATTTACTTTTAATTTATAAAACGTACATGAACAACATTTCTCATTCAAAAGAATAACTTTGAAACTGAATCTGTGCAGCAGCGCATTCAGTAATATTTGGACTGAGCTTCCACTGACAGTTCTGTTGGTTCACATTTGAAATAAATAATTCAAGAATAATTTTCTTGTTGGAAATGTTTGTGATGGTGGAGGGATTTTTTTTTGATTCATTCATGGTATGTGGGCATCGCTGGCAAGGTCGGCATTTATTGCCCATCCCTAATTGTCCATGAGAAGGTGGTAGTGAGCCGCCTTGAACCGCTGCAGTCCGTGTGAAGGTGCTCCCACAGTGCTGTTGGGGTGGGAGTTCCAGGATTGTGACCCAGTGACGATGAAGGAACGGAGATTATATTTCTAAGGCAGGATGGTGTACGACTCAGAGGGGAACTCAGTGGTGTTCCCATGCGCCTACTACCCTTGCCCTACTAGGTGGCAGAGGTTGTGGGTTTGGGAGGTGCTGTCGAAGAAGCCTTAGCGAGTTGCTGCAGTGCATCTTGTAGAAGTATCATAGAAGTACTACCCGTTGATAAATAGCAATTTGTGCCCTGAAATGAAAACTGCCAGTGCTACTTCTGTGAAACATGCCCGAAGATTTGTCAGGAATCTGATTTTGTATAGGTCCCATATCTGACCTTGACAGCAGGGAAATACTGGACACTGATCAACCCGAAGAGCTAACACTAAGGATGTGATGCCTTAACTTCCCATTCCAGCGTCTCACAAAGATTGCTGCTAATGCACAGAAGCTTTTCTGTGCCCAGCTCTGGTTGGTTATCGAGTTTCTTGAATACATTGCTGTGGGATGTGGGATTTAAAAGCTGTCTAGTTATCTATTCAATTTGCCTCGGTGTTAACTAATGCTGTCGCTAACCTTGTGTTGTCTAATCTGTATGCTGAATCTGCATTTGATTGAAATATTGTTTGGCTGAAACTGCTTGCAGTTAAAAGACTGAATGGCAGGCTTGGTTGGGTGCTTAACTTGATTTCAATATTTTCTCTTTCCATATGCTTCGCAGTTGGATTTCCAGGTGGGTTTTGCCTTGGTCTAAGCACTAAATAAGCATGTGGGGAACAGCCATGATGGGTTTTGGGGAGTGGATATAACAGAAATTGAGGTCCACCTTCTGTGTTTTAAGGACACATTACATGGCCGTTTGGTGATGTATGAGAGCTTGCTGACATGTTCCTGTGTTGTATTACACTTCCAATGTCCCAGTGTTCAGCAATAAATTCCTAATTAATGTTGGCCAATGAGCACCTTTTAATGCCATGCCATGCCATGCCATTTCCAGTCTGCGTGTGTGTGTGTGGATGTGCGTATGTGTGTGCGTATGTGTATGTGTGTGTGCGCGCGCCTGTGTGTGTGTGCGTTCACATTGTAGATATTATTTAAATCGTGGAATATTTTTGAATTATTTTGGTTACACCATTTATAATCTTGAATATTTCTTGAAGGCCACGTCTCAGATCCCTCCTATCAAGGCTGAAAAGCACTAGTTTCTTGCATATTTTCTCATAACCCAGCCCTCTGACTGGGGTTTAGCCTTGTGGCCCTTCACAGCACCTTTAATGTTTGAGTCTCCCTTGTGTCTCGCTCACTTCAATTTTATGTGATTTTCAAGTAGTTGAGGCTAAAATGGAGGCCGGTCTCTTCACTAGATTCATAATGGAAGACAAAGATACGGTCTACAGGAAACAGATAGCTGATAAAAGTACTCCCTCTGATGACTAGACCAACAGATTCAGCTTCATAGATGGTGTAATTAGTGCGGTGCTCCAGCTACTGTGAATGAACGGCTGGATGTGGCTGTGAGTGTGTCCCATTATTCCTCAGTAATGAGAGAGCAGTTGTAATTAGGGGTTTAGAGTTGAGGTCATTATGGAGGAGTAAATTGTCACTGTTGCTCGAATACATAATACATTGCACGCTGATGGATGTCACTACCACGAAAGAATCTGCTTAAACGTCAAAGGAAAAACATCCTTATAATCCAGGGACTTAATTGTGGTTTCCAGGTTTCTATTCACTGTGCATAGAGAGGGTAGGAATAGAGCTCTAAGAAAAATTGTACAAAATCCACCAGAGACTGTTGTCTTTCCAATAACTTGCTGAGAGAAGCTGCAAGAGCTATTGATTATTTTAAAACTCGGGACTCAGCTGTATTAGTGTAAGTCTGATTATAGAAACATAGAAACATAGAAAATAGGTGCAGGAGTAGGCCATTCGGCCCTTCTAGCCTGCACCGCTATTCAATGAGTTCATGGCTGAACATGCAACTTCAGTACCCCATTCCTGCTTTCTCACCATACCCCTTGATTCCCCTAGTAGTAAGGACTTCATCGAACTCCTTTTTGAATATATTTAGTGAATTGGCCTCAACAACTTTCTGTGGTAGAGAATTCCACAGGTTCACCACTCTCTGGGTGAAGAAATTCCTCCTCATCTCGGTCCTAAATGGCTTCCCCTTATACTTAGACTGTGTCCCCTGGTTCTGGACTTCCCCAACATTGGGAACATTCTTCCTGCATCTAACCTGTCTAACCCTGTCACAATTTTAAACGTTTCTATGAGGTCCCCTCTCATTCTTCTGAACTCCAGTGAATACAAGCCCAGTTGATCCAGTCTTTCTTGATAGGTCAGTCCCGCCATCCCGGGAATCAGTCTGGTGAACCTTCGCTGCACTCCCTCAATAGCAAGAATGTCCTTCCTCAGGTTAGGAGACCAAAACTGTACACAATACTCCAGGTGTGGCCTCACCAAGGCCCTGTACAACTGTAGCAACACCTCCCTGCCCCTGTACTCAAATCCCCTCGCTATGAAGGCCAACATGCCATTTGCTTTCTTAACCGCCTGCTGTACCTGCATGCCGACCTTCAATGACTGATGTACCATGACACCCAGGTCTCGTTGCACCTCCCCTTTTCCTAATCTGTCACCATTCAGATAATAGTCTGTCTCTCTGTTTTTACCACCAAAGTGGATAACCTCACATTTATCCACATTATACTTCATCTGCCATGCATTTGCCCACTCACCTAACCTATCCAAGTCGCTCTGCAGCCTCATAGCATCCTCCTCGCAGCTCACACTGCCACCCAACTTAGTGTCATCCGCAAATTTGGAGATACTACACTTAATCCCCTCGTCGAAATCATTAATATACAGTGTAAACAGCTGGGGCCCCAGCACAGAACCTTGCGGTATCCCACTAGTCACTGCCTGCCATTCTGAAAAGTTCCCATTTACTCCTACTCTTTGCTTCCTGTCTGACAACCAGTTCTCAATCCATGTCAGCACACTACCCCCAATCCCATGTGCTTTAACTTTGCACATTAATCTCTTGTGTGGGACCTTGTCGAAAGCCTTCTGAAAGTCCAAATATACCACATCAACTGGTTCTCCCTTGTCCACTCTACTGGAAACATCCTCAAAAAATTCCAGAAGATTTGTCAAGCATGACTTCCCTTTCACAAATCCATGCTGACTTGGACCTATCATATCACCTCTTTCCAAATGCACTGCTATGACATCCTTAATAATTGATTCCATCATTTTACCCACGACCGATGTCAGGCTGACCGGTCTATAATTCCCTGTTATCTCTCTCCCTCCTTTTCTAAAAAGTGGGGTTACATTGGCTACCCTCCACTCCATAGGAACTGATCCAGAGTCAATGGAATGTTGGAAAATGACTGTCAATGCATCCACTATTTCAAAGGCCACCTCCTTAAGTACTCTGGGATGCAGTCCATCAGGCCCTGGGGATTTATCGGCCTTCAATCCCATCAATTTCCCCAACACAATTTCCCGACTAATAAGGATTTCCCTCAGTTCCTCCTCCTTACTAGACCCTCTGACCCCTTTTATATCCGGAAGGTTGTTTGTGTCCTCCTCAGTGAATACCAAACCAAAGTACTTGTTCAATTGGTCCGCCATTTCTTTGTTCCCCGTTATGACTTCCCCTGATTCTGACTGCAGGGGACCTACGTTTGTCTTAACTAACCTTTTTCTCTTTACGTATCTATAGAAACTTTTGCAATCCGTCTTAATGTTCCCTGCAAGCTTCTTCTCGTACTCCATTTTCCCTGCCCTAATCAAACCCTTTGTCCTCCTCTGCTGAGTTCTAAATTTCTCCCAGTCCCCGGGTTCCCGCTGCAATTTCTGGCCAATTTGTATGCCACTTCCTTGGCTTTAATACTATCCCTGATTTCCCTTGATAGCCACGGTTGAGCCACCTTCCCTTTTTTATTTTTACGCCAGACAGGAATGTACAATTGTTGTAGTTCATTCATGCGGTCTCTAAATGTCTGTCATTGCCCATCCACAGTCAACCCCTTCAGTATCATTCGCCAATCTATCCTAGCCAATTCACGCCTCATACCTTCAAAGTTACCCTTCTTTAAGTTCTGGACCATGGTCTCTGAATTAACTGTTTCATTCTCCATCCTAATGCAGAATTCCACCATATTATGGTCACTCTTCCCCAAGAGGTCTCGCACAACGAGATTGCTAATTAATCCTCTCTCATTACACAACACCCAGTCTAAGATGGCCTCCCCCCTCGTTGGTTCCTCGACATATTGGTCTAACAAACCATCCCTTATGCACTCCAGGAAATCCTCCTCCACCGTATTGCTTCCAGTTTGGTTAACCCAATCTATGTGCATATTAAAGTCACCCATTATAACTGCTGCACCTTTATTGCACGCACCCCTAATTTCATGTTTGATGCCCTCCCCAACATCACTACTACTGTTTGGAGGTCTGTACACAACTCCCACTAACGTTTTTTGCCCTTTGGTATTCTGCAGCTCTACCCATATAGATTCCACATCATCCAAGCTAATGTCCTTCCGAACTATTGCCTTAATTTGCTCCTTAACCAGCAATGCTACCCCACCTCCTTTTCCTTTTATTCTATCTTTCCTGAATGTTGAATACCCCTGGATGTTGAGTTCCCAGCCCTGATCATCCTGGAGCCACGTCTCCGTAATCCCAATCACATCATATTTGTTAACATCTATTTGCACAGTTAATTCATCCCCCTTATTGCGGATACTCCTTACATTAAGACACAAAGCCTTCAGGCTTGTTTTTTTAACACCCTTTGTCCTTTTAGAATTTTGCTGTACAGTGGCCCTTTTTGTTCTTTGCCTTGGGTTTCTCTGCCCTCCACTTTTCCTCATCTCCTTTCTGTCTTTTGCTTTTGCCTCCTTTTTGTTTCCCTCTGTCTCCCTGCATTGGTTCCCATCCCCCTGCCATATTAGTTTAAATCCTCCCCAACAGCACTAGCAAACACTCCCCCTAGGACATTGGTTCCGGTCCTGCCCAGGTGCAGACCGTCCGGTTTGTACTGGTCCCACCTCCCCCAGAACCGGTTCCAATGCCCCAGGAATTTGAATCCCTCCCTGCTGCACCACTGCTCAAGCCACGTATTCATCTGCGCTATCCTGCGATTCCTACTCTGACTATCACGTGGCACTGGTAGCAATCCCGAGATTACTACTTTTGAGGTCCTACTTTTTAATTTAGCTCATAGCTCCTTAAATTCGTTTCGTAGGACCTCATCCCTTTTTTTTTTACCTATGTCGTTGGTACCAATGTGCACCACGACAACTGGCTGATCTCCCTCCCTTTTTACAATGTCCTGCACCCGCTCCGAGACATCCTTGACCCTTGCACCAGGGAGGCAACATACCATCCTGGAGTCTCGGTTGCGGCCGCAGAACGCCTATCTATTCCCCTCACAATTGAATCCTCTATCACTATCGCTCTGCCACTCTTTTGTGCACCTTGGCTGTAATCTCTCCTCCATTTGTACTGTGTTCTACTGATCTTTGCGTGGTATTTTTACTGAATAAATTTGGACTGTAGTTTTTAGCCACAGGTGGTGATCTAGTAATTTCTATTTTGAGGTGACTGGAGAATGTCCTACATGTTCTTCAGTGAGTGATTTTCCTTGATTCCGAGTTATTTGTTGGACCTGGGCTGCACTAACCCACCCAGTGTGGAGAGTAAGGACATGGCTTCCAGTCCCCAGGGGATTTGCTCCACTCGGGGAAACTGTCACCTAACCATTGATAGGAGTAAAGGTGTTGGGGAAGAGCATGAACTGTAATATATCACACATTGATTTATAACCCCCTCCTTCCGTTATCTGTCTCCCAAGTCCACATTATAATGCAGGGCCATAGATGTTGTTGATATATTGGACGGGTAAGTTGCTGTAATCCAGTCGCTGTGTGTTTGGTAACGAAGCTTGTTTGCAATAAACTATCTGAATAGAGCACCCGGTGCTGGTGGAATTCCTCATGAGGGTCCCCGAAATATCCAGAAACGTTGACGTCTTTGTCCGTTTCCAGTTACTGGCGGGTATTCTCCGGGCAATGATTCACGCAAAGGTTTTGCTGCTTTGAACACCACATTAGGCCTGATTATCCCGTGTCTCTGACTGCAGACGTATGAAACAGGCGTTCATCAGGGTTAGTGCTAATTCACGGAGCTCCTTCAAACAGAAGTTGTGTCGTTACCTGGCAGGGAGTGGGATTGCAGGTTAGAGGGATAGGTTGGGTAAATAGTTCTGGAGCACTGGTGTGTTCACTACATGATGAAACTACGCAAAGGAGGGTCAATGCTTTGTCTCTTGGAAGGTTTACTTTGCTTGAATTTTGGATTGGGTTGGGTGGGGGTCATGGCTGTGTATTGTATAGCGGAGGGAATGGTTCAATGGTCTGGGCATTTCCTGCTCCACAATTTCTTGTGTAACCTGTGAAGACCAAGGATTGAAAATATGTTGCCGTTCCAAAATTCACCAGTCTGCAGTGTGTGTTCTCAGGCTCAGTGTCATTGGCCAACCCTGCAAGTGGATCAAGTGTACACCTTGTCTGCTGAACATCAGTGTGACCAAGGAATTGTAACAGACTATTGTTGCTTGCAGTGGATACTCTGATCTTGCACGTAGCCCCTGTCTTTGCAGATTGAAAAGCATTCTCGTGAGACAAGGCACAATCTTTAAGCAACAAACTGGTATATTTTATTGAAATATAGGACTGAACAGCAAACAGCTTTGGAGTGAGATACATCTATTACCTACTGTTTTTCACACGTGATTAGGCAGAAGGCGCGAAGTTAAGCTGGTCTTAACTTTAGAAATGAGAAATTAGGCACAGAAACCGGCCATTTGACCCAACCAGTCCACGTTGGTGTTTATCCTTCACATGAGCAATAGTCCCATGTGCCTGTCCTGCCCCATATATCCCTTTATCCCACTTTCCTTCAACCACCTGTTCTTAAGTTTACATGCTCTCTGCTTCACTTTCTAACTCTGATAATGCAATCCGCAGCCTCTCAACCTCTGTGTTTAAAAATAAAGTTTCTCCTGCTCTCTGTTCTAAAACTCCTGTATCGAAATCTAAGGTGATATGTTGATGGGGTGAGATGAAGTAATGTGCGAGGAGGCTCGTGTCAAGGATGAACACTGGTATAGACCTGTTGGGCTGTAGGGCCTGTTTCTGTGCTGTAAATTCTAAGTAATCTTCTCTCCATGTCCCTTTGTTCTAGCCTCCTCAAACTGGAAGCAGTCTGTCCCAAACCTTCATTATCTCTCCCATACTTTCTTCTCTTATCAAATCACTTCTCAATCTGCTCTGTTCAAATGAAAAATGTGAATGGACAGTGTTCTGTACTGTTTGCTGCTGACCCGATTTATCATTTCCAGTTTGTATAATTCTAACTGGGAGAAAAAGTAAAGGAATTTACAGAATCTGTTTCTGCTTCGGTGGAATTAAATGGCTGTGTGATGTTACAAAGGAAGATCCAAAGATGAAAGTTTCACTGCTAATCACCATCTTCCTCAATCATCCAATACACAAAATAAATCAAATAGTCCCTGTAGGATTACAGTTAGTGCTGGCGGGTGATAGAGTTCATATGAAAGGTGTGTGTATGTATTTAAATGCCCTTTCTTTTCTCTTCAGAATGCTGCACTTCATCATCTCTTTATACGTAAAACTTTTCGACCATTTAAATGCCATCACTGTGGGAAAGCATTTCGGGAGAAGGAGAAGTTGGATCAGCACCTGCATTTCCATGGGCGGGAGGGCGACTATCCACTGACCTGTGATATCTGTAACAAAGGCTTCATCAACAGTTCAGCGCTCGATTCACACATGAAATTCCACTCTGATCAGAAAACGTACTCCTGTATTTTCTGCACAGAATCTTTCGATAGACTGGACCTGCTCAAAGAACATGTCGCAATTCATATTACTAACGGCTGTTTCACCTGCCCCTCCTGTAAAAAACAATTTCCAGATTTCATCCAGGTGAGTGTTTCTGAGCTGTTTCAGACCTTTTGAAATACGGTGTAATTCTCTGTGACCTTGATACTCTGTGGGGGGAAAAAAATGATGTACGCGCTCATTACAGAGTGCGAGTGGGTGTAAACACTAGTTACAGAGTGCGAGTGGGTGTAAGCGCTAGTTACAGAGTGCGAGTGGGTGTAAGCACTAGTTACAGAGTGCGAGTGGGTATAAGCGCTAGTTACCGAGTGCGAGTGGGTGTAAGCACTAGTTACAGAGTGCGAGTGGGTGGAAGCACTAGTTACAGAGTGCGAGTGGGTGTAAGCACTAGTTACAGAGTGCGAGTGGGTGTAAGCGCAAGTTACAGAGTGCGAGTGTTACAGAGTGCGAGTGGGTGTAAGCACTAGTTACAGAGTGCGTGTGGGTGTAAGCGCTAGTTACAGAGTGCGAGTGGGTATAAGCGCTAGTTACAGAGTGCGAGTGGGTGTAAGCGCTAGTTACAGAGTGCGAGTGGGTGTAAGCGCTAGTTACAGAGTGTAACTGGGTTACTTGACTCAGTCAGCGGCCTGCATTGCTTCAAACCAATGTCTTTGTTTGCTGTGTTTGGACATGTAAACTGTCCGTCCAGATTCAGGGCTCAAGCCCCTGTAAATCTCCACAACACTAGGAGATGATTACCATCCTCCTAGTAATATGTTTACTGGATTAAACATCCTCTCCGTCTACCAACCACTCAGTTTCTTCAGAATGGCAAATATTAAATACTGATTTATGGATTACAACAACCAATATATTTGGTTACAAGTGAAAAAGCTCAGTAAATACTAGTAGAAAATATAAACAGAAATACAAGAAGGAAAGTCGGTAAGGGGTTTGTTACCCTTTGTGATATTGGCCCGGATTTTGCTGTAGGCGGAGCAGTTAAGGATTACGTTGCCGGTATCCGAACTGAATGTGCACTTGCTTGTTGCGAAACCCCAAACGAAAGGACACTGTCAGACACTGCAGAGTTGAGCACAGCTGTGTGTAACCGTACCTGGAGTCACGTCCGCTGGTGCTCCAATCAGCAAACAGAAGGTCCAGCAGAACTTGCAAATTAGCATTGCCGGTGCAGTGCTTTCTGTTAAAGTATTTAAGAACTGCAAGAATGATTCTCATGCAGACATCTAAGACTCTCCTGCAGAACTGCATAATATTTCTCTTGATATTTGTTGAGTTAATCCCCAACTAAATTAACCGTTAATCATGAAAAGTAGTGGATACCATGGACAGAATCCTGTGGTTCAAATGTAAATGCTTCCATTTCCAGCTTCATATAGTTTTTGAAATGACTTGGATTTGTCAGAAGGTATCCCCTTGCGCTGTGCAAATAGGCCCTGCTGCGCCTGTTTGCACCAACCATAAAAATTTAAAAAGTAATTGCTGGGCAGTTGGTGGGCAATTAGGATTTCCACGTCGGTGCGGATCATCTGTCAAGTCGGAACTTGACAGATCGCAAGTTTGGAATTTAGTGCATGCTGAAATCCCAAACTTGCTGTCCATTTCAGAGGTAGTATGACGGCGTATTGCAGAATCTGGGTCAATATGTTTAGATGTAATAAGGTCTGGTATTTGTTGGGTAAAGTTGTGTCTGACTGGCAAAACCTGCAGGTTTTCATCCTCGTACCACTCGTGTTGTAGACTTGTAGTCGTGCAATGTAATGTAGCCCGCACACACACATTGAAACATGACCATACACCAGAACTCAACTAACTCCAGTTCCTGCTTTTTATCTTCCAATTCTTTTGAAGTGAGGACCTTCGCACAATATAACAAGACTTCATTCAAATTTACAGTGCCGCATCCAATAATACCAGTCACCTCATTATGCAAGTCAGAGAATTACCCAAATGTACCTACAGAGATACAAACCCAGTATCTCCATCAATTGGCCATTAAAATGAACCACTTTAATCTTTGGATCAAAATATGTCTCAACTGTTAATTAAATAAAGCAAAAACAAGCAAATGGACACATTTCTAACATAAGGGATTATCCTTGGTCCTTCCGAGTGGGTCAGACACTTGCTGCCTTAATTAAGCCATTGTACTCACTGTAAAAAAAAATATTCACATATTGCAGAGTCTGTGTAAATTTGTCAATCGCGACCAGCCACACACTGGCAAGTATTATAAGTCTGGATAACTAGTCGCTTCGATACTCCAGAGTAGGCAATGGTCAGAAATTGCAGACTTGTGGTCTGTTTATGTCGCACTGCTTTTGTATTTTGATCTTAATTTCATCAAATGACTCCTTCTTGCCTTCTGATCAAACTAGTGAAGCAGCAGATCCAGCCCAGGGTAACGTGAAGCATTCTGTCTTCTAGTTTGGATGTGAGTGATCACTATTACACTCATTTCAGGCAGAGTTTCTGAAACCCAAAACTTCGACTGCAGGATATTTCATGTTAACATCTAAGTGCATTTACAAGGTGGTGAAACCTGACATTCTGCTTCCATGGGAATGAGCCCTGGGCAAGAGTGTGGAGGGGTGCACTGGGGTCAGAGAGGGGGGCGGCGCAGGGGGGCGGGGGCCATAGAGGGTGTGGGGGGTGGAGAGGGGAGGGCACGGCAGGGTCGGGGGGGGGGAGGCTGGGGATGGGGAGAGGGGGCGGTGGGGAGGCTGGGGCTGGAGGGAGTGGGGAGTGCTGGAGAGAGGGATGGAGGGGTCGGAGAGGGTGGGGGGCTGGAGAGGGGCGTATGCCTGAATTTACACAGCTCAATGTAAGTAAGCCAAAGCCTTTCTCAGCTTGGCTTTGAATTTTTTGACACCAACAGAAGATTAGAAATGATGAGCATGTTCTGCACTGATGCCTCAGTGGATACTTGTGCCATGGTGTCATACTGAGCCGCACAGGCTCTGTCCCTGGGCTGTGCTGAGATGGCTGATCTCCACTACAAAAGGTTTGTTGTCCTTTGGTGAGGGCATTGAGCAGAGGAGTCGTCATCATCATCATCATAGGCGGTCCCTCGAACGAGGATGACTTGCTTTCACAAGAGTTCACAGATGTTTCAATGAATGACCCGATGTTCCAGTTCTGAACTTCAGTTGAGGGGGTGGAAGATGCCTATGTGTGAATTTTTTTTTAAACGTGTGGTGACCGTTGCACATCAGCCACCACACTGGCTTGACAGAGCTAGGCCTTTATCCAGTGGCAAGTATTAACCAGGACGACTGGAGACCTGCTCTGCTGCACGGACCTAGTGCGCACACAGATCGCAGTGTGGGCTGGTCCGTGCTGCCCCTGGGCCCATACCCTCATTCGCCGCACCTCCGCCACGATGTACAAGCTCATTGAAAGGAGGCTCAACCAATTAAATAAATAGGTTAAGGAATAGCAGAACATATTTTAATGTAAATTCAATCTCAACTTGCCTCAGTTAGTAGCGCACACACCTTGAGCCAGAAGGTTGTAGATTCAAGTTCCACTCCAAGAATTCAGCGCATAATCTCAGCTGGTACTCAAAGCAGCACTGAGGTAGTGCTGCAGCGTCAGAGGTGTGGTTTTTCGGATGAGGCATTAACCAAGGCCCCATCTCATTGTTCAGATGGACAACAAAGATCCCATGTCATTATTTCAAGAAGAGCAGGGAGTTCTGGCCAAACTCTTCACTCAATCAACAATACCATAAGAACATAAGAAATAGGAGCAGGAATAGGCCATTTAGCCCCAGAGCCTGCTCCGCTATTCAATAAGATCATGGCTGATCTGATCCTGGTCTCAATTCCACTTCCCCGCCTGCTCGCCATAAATCTTGACTCCTTTATCGTTCAAAAATCTGTCTATCTCCACCTTAAATATATTCAATGACCCAGCCTCCACAGCTCTCTGGGGCAGAGAATTCCATAGATGTACAACCATCTGAGAGAAGAAATTCCTCCTCATTTCCATTTTAAATGGGCAAACCCGTATTGTGAAACTATGCCCCCTAATTCTAGATTCCCCACGAGGGGAAACATCCTCTCTGCATCTACTGTCAAGCCCCCTCAGAATCCTATATGTTGCAATCAGATTACATCTCATTCTTCTAAACTCCAATGAGAATAGGCTCAAACTTTCTTCATATGACAACCCCTTCATCTCAGGAAACAACCTTCATGACTCTTCTCTGAACTGCCTCCAATGCAAGTATTGTACATCCTTCCTAAATAAGGAGACCAAAACTGTACGCAGTACTCCAGGTGCAGTCTTGCAAATACCCTGTACAGTTGTTGCAGGACTTCCCTACTTTTCTACTCTATCCCCCTTGCAATAAAGGGCATACAAAGTGGCCAAAACTAGCGGGAGGACAGAAGATGGGGAAGCTTTTAAAAGCCAGCAAAGAATGACTAAAAAAATGATTAAGAAAAGGAAGATAGAAACATAGAAAATAGGTGCAGGAGTAGGCCATTCGGCCCTTCAAGCCTGCTCCGCCATTCAATAAGATCATGGCTGATCATTCACCTCAGTACCCCTTTCCTGCTTTCTCTCCATACCCCTTGATCCCTTTAGCCATAAGGGCCATATCTAACTCCCTCTTGAATATATCCAATGAACTGGCATCAACAACTCTCTGCGATCTGGAATTCCACAGATTAACAACTCTCTGAGTGAAGAAGTTTCTCCTCATCTCTGTCCTAAATGGCCTACCCCTTATCCTATGACTGTGTCCCCTGGTTCTGGACTTCCCCAACATCGGGAACATTCTTCCCGCATCTAACCTGTCCCGTCAGAATCTTAAACGTTTCTATGAGATCCCCTCTCATCCTTCTAAACTCCAGTGTATAAAGGCCCAGTTGATCCAGACTCTCCTCATATGTCATGAGAGTCAACTAGCATGAAATATAAAAACAGATAGCAAGAGTTTCTACAGGTATATAAAAAGGAAAAGAGTGGCTAAAGTACATGTTGGTCCTTTAGAGGACGAGACGGGGAATTGGTGATGGGGAACATGGAGATGGCAGAAACTCTGAACAAATATTTTGTATCAGTCTACGATAGAGGACACACAAAATATCCCAACAGTGGATAGTCAAGGGGCTATAGGGGGGGAGGAACTTAACACAATCACTAAGGAGGTGGTACTCAGTAAGATAATGGGACTAAAGGCAGATAAAACCCCTGGACCTGATCACTTGCATCCTAGAGTCTTAAGAGAAGTGGCGGCAGGGATAGTGGATACATTGGCAATAATTTACCAAAATTCCCTGGATTCGGGGGAGGTCCCAGCCGATTGGAAAACTGCAAATTTAAGCCTCTATTTAAAAAAGGAGGCAGACAAAAAGCAGGAAACTATAGACCAGTTAGCCTAACTTCTGTGGTTTGGAAAATGTTGGAGTCCATTATTAAAGAAGCGGCAGCAGGACATTTGGAAAAACATAATTCAGAGTCAGCATGGATTTATGAAGGGGAAGTCGTGTTTGACAAATTTGCTGGAATTCTTTGAGGATGTAACGAACAGGGTGGATAAAGGGAAACCAGTCGATGTGGTGTATTTGGATTTCCAGAAGGCATTTGACAAGGTGCCACATAAAAGGTTACTGCACAAGATAAAAGTTCACGGGGTTGGGGTAATGTATTAGCATGGATAGAGGATTGGCTAACGAACAGAAAATAGAGAGTCGGGATATTCTCGGGTTGGCAATCAGTAACTAGTGCGGTGCCGCAGGGATCAGTGCTGGGACCCCAACTATTTACAATCTATATTAACGATTTGGATGAAGGGACTGAATGTAATGATCATGGCTGATCTGATCTTGGACTCGGCTCCGTTTCCCCGCCCGCTCCCCATAACCCTTTACTCCCTTATCGTTCAAAAATCTGTCTATCTCCGCCTTAAATATATTCAATGACCCAGCTTCCACAGCTCTCTGGGGCAGAGAATTCCACAGATTTACAACTCTCTAAGAGAAGAAATTCCTCCTCATCTCAATATTAAATGGGTGACCCCTTATTCTGAGAGTGTGTCCCCTCGTTTTAGCTTCCCCGATGAGTAGAAATATCCTCTCTGCATCCAACTTGTCGTGCTCCCTCTTTATCTTATATGTTTTATAAGATCACCTCTCATTCTTCTGAACTCCAATGTATATAGGCTCAACCTATCCTCATAAGTCAACCCCGTCATCTCCAGAATCAACCTGGTGAACCTTCTCTGAACTGTCTCCAATGCAAGTATATCTTTTCTTAAATATAGAAACCAAAACTGTACGTGGTATTCTAGGTGTGGCTTCACCAATACCCTGTACAGTTGTAGTAGGATTTCTGGAAATCTACAAAAAAAAATTCTCTGGACTCTGCGGAGGTACCATCGGATTGGAAAGCAGCTAATGTACCACCTCTGTTTAAAAAAAAAAAGGGGGCAGACAAAAGGCAGGTAACTATAGGCCGGTTAGTTTAACATCTGTCGTGGGGAAAATGCTTGAAGCTATCATTAAGGAAGAAATAGCGGGACATCTAGATAGGAATAGTGCAATCAAGCAGACGCAACATGGATTCATGAAGGGGAAATCATGTTTAACTAATTTACTGGAATTCTTTGAGGATATAACGAGCATGGTGGATAGAGGTGTACCGATGGATGTGGTGTATTTAGATTTCCAAAAGGCATTCGATAAGGTGCCACACAAAAGGTTACTGCAGAAGATAAAGGTACGTGGAGTCAGAGGAAATGTATTAGCATGGATAGAGAATTGGCTGGCGAACAGAAAGCAGAGAGTCGGGATAAATGGGTCCTTTTCGGTTTGGAAATCGGTGGTTAGTGGTGTGCGGGAGGGATTGGTGCTGGGACCACAACTGTTTACAATATACATAGATGACCTGGAAGAGGGGACAGAGTGTAGTGTAACAAAATTTGCAGATGACACAAAGATTAGTGGGAAAGCGGGTTGTGTAGACGACACAGAGATTTGGATAGTAAGCGAATGGGCTAAGGTTTGGCAGATGGAATACAATGTCGGAAAATGTGAGGTCATCCACCTTGGGGGGAAAAAAACAGTGAAAGGGAATATTATTTGAATGGGGAGAAATTACAACATGCTGCAGTGCAGAGGGACCTGGGGGTCCTTGTGCATGAAACTCTTCCCAAAAAGTTAGTTTGCAGGTGCAGCAGTTAATCAGGACGGTGAATGGAATGTTGGCCTTCATTGCGAGAGGGATGGAGTACAAAAGCAGGGAGGTCCTGCTGCAACTGTACAGGGTATTGGTGAGGCCGCAACTGGAGTACTGTGTGCAGTTTTGGTCACCTTAATTAAGGAAGGATATACTGGCTTTGGAGGGGGTACAGAGACGATTCACTAGGCTGATTCCGAAGGTGAGGGGGTTACCTGATGATGATAGATTGAGTAGACTGTGTCTTTACTCGTTGGAGTTCAGAAGGACGAGGGGTGATCATATAGAAACATTTAAAATAATGAAAAGGATAGACAGGATAAAGACAGAGAGGTTGTTTCCACTGGTCGGGGAGACTAGAACTAGGGGGCACAGCCTCAAAATACGGGGGAGCCAATTTAAACCCGAGTTGAGAAGGAATTTTTTCTCCGAGAGTTGTGAATCTGTGGAACTCTCTGCCCAAGGAAGCAGTTGAGGCTAGCTCATTGAATGTATTCAAATCACAGATGGATAGATTTTTAACCAATAAGGGAATTAAGGGTTATGAGAGCAGGCGGGTAAGTGGAGCTGAGTCCACGGCCAGATCAGCCATGATCTTATTGAATGGCGGAGCAGGCTCGAGGGGCTATATGGCCTACTCCTGTTCCTAATTCTTATGTTCTTATGTTATGTTCTTATTAATGTTGGGGAAGTCCAGAACCAGGGGTCACAATCTAAGGATAAGGGGTAAGCCATTTAGAACCGAGATGAGGAAAAACTTCTTCACCCAGAGAGTGGTGAACCTGTGGAATTCTCTACCACAGAAAGTTGTTGAGGCCAATTCACTAAATATATTCAAAAAGGAGTTAGATATAGTCCTTACTACTAGGGGGATCGAGGGGTACAGCAAGAAAGCAGGAATGGGGTACTGAAGTTGCATGTTCAGCCATGAACTCATTGAATGGCGGTGCATCCTCGAAGGGCCGAATGGTCTACTCCTGCACCTATTTTCCATGTTTCTCTGCTTTTATACTCCTATTCCCCTTGCAATAAAGGCCAACATTCCATTTGCCTTCCTGATTACTTGCTGTACCTGTATACTTTTTGTGTTTGATGCACAAGGACCCCCAGGTCTCTGTACTGCAGCACTTTGCAATTTTTCTCCAATTAAATTATTATTTGCTTTTCTATTTCTGCCAAAGTGGATAACCTCACATTTTCCCACATTATACTTCCATCTGCCAAATTTTAGCCTGTCTATATCCCTTTGCAGATTTTTTGTGTCCTCCTCACAATTTGCTTTCCCACCCATCTTTGTCTCATCAGCATACGTGGCTACATTACACTCAGTCCCTTCATCCAAGTCATTAATATAGTTTGTAAATTGTTGAGGACCCAGCACCGATCCCTGCGGCACCCCACTGGTCACTGTTTGCCAACTGGAAAATGACCCATTTTTCCCAACTCTCTGTTTTCTGTTAGTTAACCAATCCTCTATCCATGCTAATATATTACCCCCAACCCCGTGAGCTTTTATCTTGTGCAGTTATCTCTTATGTGGCACCTTATCGAATGCTTTCTGGAAATCCAAATACACCACATCCACTGGTTCCCCCTTATCCACCCTGCTCATTACATCCTCAAAGAACTCCAGCAATTTAGTCAACCATGATTTTCCTTTAATAAAACCATGCTGACTCTGTTTGATTGAATCATGCTTTTCCAAATATCCTGCTACTGCTCCCTTAATAATGGACTCGAGCATTTTCCCAACCACAGATGTTATGTTAACTGGCCTATAGTTTCCTGATTTTTGTCTGCCTCATCTTTTAAATAGGGGCGTTACATTTGTGGATTCCCAATCTGCTGGGACCACCCCAGAATCCAGGGAATTTTGGTAGATTACAACCAATGCATCCACTATCTCTACAGGCACTTCTTTTAAAATCCTAGGATGTAAGGCTTCGGGTCCAGGGGACTTGACCACCTTTAGTCTCATTGTTTTACCGAGTACTACTTCATTCGTAATAGTGATTGTATTAAGTTCCTTCCACTCTATAGCCCCTTGTCGACATGTTTTTAGTGTCTTCTACCATGAAGACCGATACAAAATATTTGTTCAACATCTCTGCCATTTCCCTGTTCCCTATTATTAATTCCCCAGTCTCATCCTCCATTTGCTTTAGCCACTCTTTTCCTTTTTATGTACCTGTAGAAACTCTTACTATCTGTTTTTATATTTCGTGCTAGTTTACTTCTCATCATAAGAACATAAGAAATAGGAGCAGGAGTAGGTCATACGGCCCCTCGAACCGCTCCGTCATTCAATGCGATCATGGCTGATCCGATCATGGACTCTAGTCCACCTCCCTGCACGTTCCCCATAATCCCTTATCCCCTTATCGTTTAAGAAACTGTACATTTCTGTCTTAAATTTATTCAATGTCCCAGCTTCCACAGCTCTCTGAGGCAGTGAGTTCCACAGATCCACAACCCTCTGAGAGAAGAAATTTCTCCTCATCTCAGTTTTAAATGGGTGGCCCCTTATTCTAAGATTTTGCCCTCTAGTTCTAGTCTCCCTTATCAGTGGAAACATCCTCTCTGCATCCACCTTGTCAAGCCCCCTCATAATCTTATACGTTTCGATAAGATCACCTCTCATTCTTCTGAATTCCAATGAGTTGAGGCCCAACCTACTCATAAGAACATAAGAACATAAGAATTAGGAACAGGAATAGGCCATCTAGCCCCTCGAGTCTGCTCCGCCATTCAATAAGATCATGGCTGATCTGCTCATGGACTCAGCTCCACTTACCCGCCCTCTCCCCGTAACCCTTAATTCCCTTATTGGTTAAAAATCTATCTATCTTTGACTTGAAAACATTCAATGAGCAAGCCTCAACTGCTTCCTTGGGCAGAGAATTCCACAGATTCACAACCCTCTGGGAGAAGAAATTCTTTCTCAACTCGGTTTTAAATTGGCTCCTCCGTATTTTGAGGCTGTGCCCCCTAGTTCTAGTCTCCCCTACCAATGGAAACAACCTCTCTGCCTCTATCTTGTCTATCCCTTTGATGATTTGAAATGTTTCTATAAGATCACCCCTCATCCTTCTGAACTCCAAGGAGTAAAGACCCAGTCTATTCAATCTATCATCATAAGGTAACCCCCTCATTTCTGGAATCAGCCTAGTGAATCGTGTCTGTACCCCTTCCAAAGCTAGTATATCCTTCCTTAAGTAAGGTGACCAAAACTGCACGCAGTACTCCAGTTGCGGCCTTACCAATACCTTATACAGTTGCAGCAAGACCTCCCTGCTTTTATACTCCATCTCTCTCGCAATGAAGGCCAACATTCCATTCGCCTTCCTGATTACCTGCTGCACCTGCAAACTAACCTTTTGGGATTTTTATGTTTTGCAGGTAGACTCTAAAAGAGTTTCATGCACAAGGACCCCCAGGTCCCTCTGCACCACAGCATGTTGTAATTTCTCTCCATTCAAATAATATTCCCTTTTACTGTTTTTTTTTTTCCCCAAGGTGGATGACCTCACACTTTCCGACATTGTATTCCATCTGCCAAACCTTAGCCCATTCGCTTAACCTATCCAAATCTCCTTGCAGCCTCTCTGTGTCCTTTACACAACCCGCTTTCCCACTAATTTTAGTGTCATCTGCAAATTTTGTTGCACTACACTCTGTCCCCTCTTCTAGGTCATCTATGTATATTGTAAACAGTTGTGGTCCCAGCACTGATTCCGGTGGCACACCACTAACCACTGATTTCCAACTGGAAAAGGACCCATTTATCCCGACTCTCTGCTTTCTGTTCGCCAGCCAATTCTCTATCCATGCTAATACATTTCCTCTTACTCCGCTTATCTTTATCTTCTGCAGTAACCTTTTATGTGGCACCTTATCGAATGCCTTTTGGAAATCTAAATACATCACATCCATCGGTACACCTCTATCCACCATGCTCGTTATATCCTCAAAGAATTCCAGTAAATTAGTTACACATGATTTCCCCTTCATGAATCCATGCTGCGTCTGCTTGATTGCACTATTCCTATCTAGATGTCCCGCTATTTCTTCCTTCATGATAGTTTCAAGCATTTTCCCCACTACAGATGTTAAACTAACCGGCCTGTAGTTACCTGCCTTTTGCCTGCCCCCTTTTTTAAACAGAGGCGTTACATTAGCTGCTTTCCAATCCGCTGGTACCTCCCCAGAGTCCAGAGAATTTTGGTAGATTATAACGAATGCATCTGCTATAACTTCCGCCATCTCTTTTAATATCCTGGGATGCATTTCATCAGGACCAGGGGACTTGTCTCCCTTCAGTCCCATTAGCCTGTCCAGCACTACCCCCCTAGTGATAGCGATTGTCTCCAGTTCCTCCCTTCCCACATTCCTGTGGCCTGCAAATTTTGGCATGGTTTTTGTGTCTTCCGCTGTTAAGACGGAAGCAAAAAAATTTGTTTAAGGTCTCAGCCATTTCCACATTTCCCATTATTAAATCCCCCCTTTCATTTTCTAAGGGACCAACATTTACTTTAGTCACTCTTTTCAGTTTTATATATCTGTAAAAGCTTTTACTATCTGTTTTTATGTTTTGCGCAAGTTTACCTTCGTAATCTATCTTCCCTTTCTTTATTGCTTTTTTAGTCATTCTTTGCTGTTGCTTAAAATTTTCCCAATCCTCTACTTTCCCACTAACCTTGGCCACCTTATATGCATTGATCTTTGATTTGATACTTTCCTTTATTTCCTTGGTTATCCACGGTTGGTTATCCCTTCTCTTGCCGCCCTTCTTTTTCACTGGAATATATTTTTGTTGCGCACTATGAAAGAGCTCCTTAAAAGTCCTCCACTGTTCATCAATTGTGCCACCGTTTAGTCCTTGTTTCCAGTCTACTTTAGCCAACTCTGCCCTCATCCCACTGTAGTCCCCTTTGTTTAAGCATCGTACGCTCGTTTCTGACACAACTTCCTCATCCTCAATCTGTATTACAAATTCAACCATATTGTGATCACTCATTCCGAGAGGATCTTTTACGAGGAGATCGTTTATTTTTCCTGTCGCATTACAAAGGACCAGATCTAAGATGGCTTGCTCCCTTGTAGGTTCTGTTACATACTGTTCTAAGAAACAATCCCGTATGCATTCTATGAATTCTTCCTCCAGGCTACCCCGTGCGATTTGATTTGACCAATCGATATGTAGGTTAAAATCCCCCATGACTGCTGTCGTTCCTTTTTCACATGCCTCCATTATTCCCTTGATTATTGCCCGCCCCACCGTGAAGTTATTATTTGGGGGCCTATAAACTACGCCGACCAGTGACTTTTTCCCCTTACTATCTCTAATCTCCACCCACAATGCTTCAACATTTTGTTCATTGGAGCCAATATCATCCCTCACAAATGCCCTGATATCATCTTTTATTAACAGAGCTACTCCACCTCCTTTCCCTTGCCTATCTTTCTGAATCGTCAGATACCCCTGTATGTTTAATTCCCAGTCTTAGCCACCTTGCAACCATGTTTCTGTAATGGCCACCAAATCATATCCATTTGTAATAATTTGTGCCGTCAACTCATTTACTTTATTTCGAATGCTGCGTGCATTTAGGTGGAGTGTTTTCATCCTAGTTATAAAACCATGATTTTTAGTTTTGACCCCTCCTGCAGCCCTTTTATATTCAGTGGCCCTTTTTGTTTCTTGCCTTTGGTTTCTCTGCCCTCCACTTTTACTCATCTCTTTTCTGTCTTTTGGTTTTGTCTCCTTTTTGTTTCCCTCTGTCTCCCTGTATTGGTTCCCATCCCCCTGCCATATTAGTTTAACTCCTCACCAACAGCACTAGCAAACACTCCCCCTCGGACATTGGTTCTGGTCCTGCCCAAGTGTAGACCGTCCAGTTTGTACTGATCCCACCTCCCCCAGAACCTGTTCCAATGCCCCACGAATTTGAATCCCTCCCTGCTGCACCACTGCTCAAGCCACGTATTCATCTGTACTATCCTGCGATTCCTACTCTGACTAGCACGTGGCACTGGTAGCAATCCCGAGATTACTACTTTTGAGGTCCTACTTTTTAATTTAGCTCATAGCTCCTTAAATTCGTCTCGTAGGACCTCATCCCTTTTTTTTTACCTATGTCGTTGGTACCAATGTGCACCACGACAACTGGCTGTTCTCCCTCCCTTTTTAGAATGTCCTGCACTCGCTCGGAGACATTCTTGACCCTTGCACCAGGGAGGCAACATACCATCCTGGAGTCTCGATTGCGGCCGCAGAAACGCCTATCTATTCCCCTTATGATTGAATCCCCTATCACTATCGCTCTCCCACTCTTTTTTATGCCCTTCTGCACAACAGAGCCAGCCACGGTGCCATGAACTTGGCTGCTGCTGCTCTCCCCTGATGAGTCATCTCCCTCAACAGCACTCAAAGCAGTGTATCTGTTTTGCAGGGAGATGACCATATGGGACATACTCAACCTTTCCTCATAAGATAACCTCCTCATCTCCGGAATCAACCTCGTGAACCTTCTCTGAACTGCCTCCATAGCAAGTATATCCTTTTGTAAATATGGAAACCAAAACTGCACGTAGTATTCCAGGTGTGGCCTCACCAATACCCTGTATAACTGTAGCAAGACTCACCTGCTTTTATACTCCATCCCCTTTGCAATAAAGGCCAAGATTTTATTGGCCTTTCTGATCACTTGCTGTACCTGCATACTAACCTTCTGTGTTTCTTACACAAGTACCCCCATGTACTTATCTATCTTCCCTCGCTATCATTTTTTTGGTCGTTCTCTGCTGGCTTTTAAAAATTTGCCACTAGTCTTGGCCACATTGTATGCCTTTGTTTTCAGTTTGATACTCTCCCTTATTTCCTTAGTTAGCCACAGATGGTTATCCCTTCTCTTACGGTCTTTCCTTCTCATTGGGATATATTTTTGTTGCGAGTTATGAAATTTCTTCTTAAATGTTTGCCACTGCTCATCAACCGTCCCACACTTTAATCTATTTTCCTATTTAGCCAACTCTGCCCTCATACCTTTGTAGTCTCCTTTATTTAAGCTTAGGACCCTGGTTTGTAAATTAACTTTCTCACCCTCCTTCTGAATTTGAAATTTAACCAGATTATGGTCACTCATTCCGAGAGGATCTTTTACTGCGAGATCATTTATTAATCCTACCTCATTTCACAGTACTAGATCTAAGATAGCCTCCTCCCTGCTTGGTTCCGCAACGTACTGTTCAAGGAAACTATCCCGGAGGAACTCTACGAACTCCTTCTCGAGGCTACACTGGCTAATTTGCTTTGTCCAATCAATATGAAGGTTAAAATTGCCCATGGTTATTGCTGTTCCTTTGTTACAAGCCTGTATTATTTTTTGATTTATACTCCGTCCAACAATGTAGCTACTGTTAGAGGGCTGATAGACTACACCCACCAGTGACTTTTTCCTTTTATTATTTCTTACCTCCACCCAAACTGATTCAACCTCTTGATCCTCTGAGCCAATATCATTTCTCACTATTGCACTGATCCCATCCTTTATTAACAGTGCCACCCCACCTCATTTTCCTTTCTGTCTGTCCTTCCGAATTGTCAAATACTCCTGAATATTTAGTTCCGATAGTTAGGAGAACAGACAGTCCTGGTCACCTTGCAACCACGTCTCTGTAATGGCTATCACATCATACCCATTTGTATCTATTTGTGCCGTCAACTCATTTATTTATTACGAATGCTGCGTGCATTTAGACAAAGAGCTTTTAAATTTATTTTATTACCTGCTTTTTTCCTCAGTCCTTCAAACTCACTTTCTACATTTTTGCTTTCTAATTCCAGCTTTACTCCCCTCCCTAATGAATCTATTCTCGGGTTCCCCTCCCCCTGCCAAGCTAGTTTACACCCTCCCCAACAGCACGAGCAAACTCCCCCCTCCCCGCGAGGATACTGGACCCGGCTCTGTTGAGGTGCAACCTGTCCGGCTTGCACAGGTCCCACCTCCCCCAGAAGTGGTCCCAATGCCTCAGGAATCTAAAGCCCTCCCTCCTGCAACATCTCTCCAGCCACGTGTTCATCTGCTTTATCCTCCTCTTTCTGTATGCACTAGCTTGTGGCACAGGGAGTAATCCGGAGATTACTACCTTGAGGTCCTGCTTTTTAATCTCTCTCTTAGCTCCCGAAACTCTGCCTGCAGGACCTCATCCTTCTTTCTACCTATGTCATCGGTCCTGATATGGACCATGACCTCTGGCTGTTCACCCTCTCCCCCTAGAATGCCCGAAAGCTGCTTGGTGACATCCTTGACCCTGGCACCAGGAAGGCAACATACCATCCTGGAGTCACGTCCGCAGCCGCAGAAACGCCTGTCTGTTCTCCTAACTATCGAATCCCCTACCACTATCGCTCTTCCATTCTTCTTCCTCCCCCCCCTGTGCAGCTGAGCCACCCGTGGTGCCATGGTCTTGGCTCTGGCTGCAGGGGCACCATCACTCCCAGCTGTACTCAAGAGAATACCGGTTGGAGAGAGAGATGGACTTGGGATTCCTGCACTACCTGCCTAGTCCTCCTCTTCTGTCTGGCAGTCACTCACTCCCTCTCTGCTTGCACACTCTTAAGCTGCGGGGTGACCACCTCTAGAAATAGGCTATCCAAAAAATTCTCAGTCTCGTGGATACACGCAGTGACTCCAGCCGCCGCTCAAGCTCCAAACTGCGGAGCTCGAGTTGCTGCAGCTGGAGACGCCTCTTACACACGTGATCATCCTGGCTTGAGCTAGAGAGTGTTCATTAGCAAAGATGAGAGGATTTGAATGTGATTCCTGGCTGTTTACAAAGTAGTTGTGAAGTTGATCATGGCAATGCTATCAACTACTAGGATGCATCTTGAGCGGTTTATTGGAAATTGTTATTGAAGCAACATTTGGAACAGTGTGTGCATTTTTGGACAAGGGGAATGGAGAGAGTCTGGGGATCACTGAGGATGAGTAAGAAGACGAACTGCTGTATGAAGAGCCTCATCAGCTCAATTTAGTTTGATTGATGGAAATCAGGTAGAGCAGCTCCCTAATTGAGGGCTCTTAAATAATGAGAACGACATATTTTCTTTCAAATTCAAAAAGCTCGTTGGTGACAAAGATTAAACCGGCAGGAGGAAGAGCGAGTAGTAACTCAACATGATGAGAAAATGGGAGTAGGTGTGATGGGGTCGGTGTGGAAGGAGTGAGTGTGAAGGAGTAGTGTTGCTATTTTTCGAGTGGTTTAGCTGTCGCTAACACTGTATTAAACAGTGATGCTTTGTGTTGGGGTATAGTCACGGTCTGGTTACTATTGTGCTTCAGCTGCATGTATAATAATATCTACAATTTGTGTTTGATATAATTTTGAAATCCTCCAATGAGCAGATAAAGAAGCACATTCGCAGCTTCCATTCGGAGAAGATTTACCAGTGCACAGAATGTGACAAAGCCTTCTGTCGGCCAGACAAGCTACGACTTCACATGCTGCGACACTCTGACCGCAAGGACTTCCTCTGCTCCACTTGTGGCAAGCAGTTCAAAGTAAGTGTCTCCAGAATACTGCACACAACTCTCGCTGTTAGTATTTGTACGCGCGCTTGTGACTATTTAGTTGTTTCCAATAGACTACTGGGTCTCCCGTAGTGTGACGCACCGTAAACCAGATGATGTGATGTAACGCCCAGTGCATTACGGCGGAGCAGTGTCCCTTCATATCCCGAAACTAAAACAGCTACAAGTAAATCCAGTCTGAGGTCACTCTATGTAATTGTTGTTTGGTCAAATCAGCACGTTGTTGGCTTCAATTTGCTTTCACGAAATGAATGGTAAGGTCGGTTCCAGGTGCAGGATGTTTGCCTAGAATCAAGTCTGACAAGGGAAGTGTGTGTACCGACACGGTTTTTATCTTGTGTCGAGGTTATTGTCGGTAGTAGCAGGTCTCTCATGACATTACTAACCAAGTTAGAGGGTAGGTTACGGAAGATGTGGGACGGAGATGGTCTGGCAAAGGACCAATATAGTTTTAGCAGTGTATGAAAAGATTTGCAAAACTGGGGATCGGTGGATACAAATACATGTTTTAGGTTAGTATATGTGCAGCATTGCTTACAGTAAGTTGCAGAGTACAATCTGTCTCGCGTCTGTGACATCATTGTGTTTCTGGCTTCCTCGCTCTTCTGGATCTCTGTCACTTTCTGTTTTTTTGGTTATCTGTGTGTGTTCTTTTGTTAATTGCAAGTCTTGTTCGTCTCTTTTTGACTTCTGGTATTCTTCCTTCTCCCGCTTTCCTTCTGTTGGGCTGAGAATTCCCCTCCATCGCACCACCTCTTTTTCTCTGCTATGTCCCCTCGTAGTCACTCCCCAACCACTCCGCTCCCCTTCTCCCCACTATCCCTGTAGCCTGATGCCTTTCTTTGTTACCCACCTAATCCGCCTTCGATTCTCACTCACTCCTAAATCCCTTGTCCCCTCGTCTACCTCCAGATTTACCTTCATCTGTACTTCATCCCCTTGTGTTTCTTGCTCATCCCCTTCCCCTGTATGCTCACTCCAAATGCCCTTCCACAGCCCCACCTTTCCCTAAGCTGTCACTTGTCCTTCTCTCCATACTTAGCCCCCAGGAGGAACTGAGGAAATCCTTTTTAGTCAGGAAATTGTGTTCGGGAAATTGATGGGATTGAAGGCCGATAAATCCCCAGGGCCTGATAGGCTGCATCCCAGAGTACTTAAGGACCCTAGAAATAGTGGATGCATTGGTGATCATTTTCCAACATTCTATTGACTTTAGATCAGTTCCTATGGACTGGAGGGTGGCTAATGTAACACCACTTTTTTTTTAAAAAAAAGGAGGGAGAGAGAAAACAGGGAATTATAGATCGGTTAGCCTGACGTGAGGAAAATGTTGGAATCAATTATTAAAGATGAAATAGCAGCGCATTTGGAAAGCAGTGTCCCGAGTCAGCATGGATTTATGAAAGGGAAATCATGCTTGACAAATCTTCTCGAATTTTTTGAGGATGTAACTAGTAGAGTGGACAACGGAGAACCAGTGGATGTTGTGTATTTGGACTTTAAAAAGGCTTTTGACAAGGTCCCACACAAGAGATTGGTGTGCATAATTAAAGCACGTGGTATTGGCAGAGATTGGGTCGACTTGGGGGTAATGTATTGACTGGTTGACAGACAGGAAGCAGAGAGTCGGATTAAACGGGTTCTTTTCAGAATGGCAGGCAGTCACCAGTGGGGTGCCGCAGGGTTCAGTGCTGGGACCCCAGCTATTTACAATATACATCAATGATTTAGTTGAAGGAATTGAATGTAATATCTCCAAGTTTGCAGATGACACTAAGCTGGGTAGCGGTATGAGCTGTGAGGAGGATGCTAAGAGAATGCAGGGTGACTTGAACAGGTTAGGTGAGTGGGCAAATGCATGGCAGATGCAGTATAATGTGGATAAATGTGAGGTTATCCACTTTGGTGGCAAAAACAGGAAGACAGAATATTATCTGAACGGTGATAGATTAGGAAAAGGGGAGGTGCAATGAGTCCTGGGTATCATGGTATGTCAGTCATTGAAGGTTGGCATGCAGGTAAAGCAGGTGGTGAAGGCGGCAAATGGCATGTTGGCCTTCATAGCGAGAGGATTTGAGTATAGGAGCAAGGAGGTTTTATTGCAGTTGTACAGGGCCTTGGTAAGGCCACACCTAGAATTTTGTGTTCAGTTTTAGTCTCCTAATCTGAGGAAGGACATTCTTGCTATTGAGGGAGTGCAGCGAAGGTTCACCAGATTGATTCCCGGGATGGCAGGACTGACATATGAGGAGAGACTGGATCAACTGGGCTTGTATCCACTGGAGTTTAGAAGAATGAGAGGGGATCTCATAGAAACATATAAAATTCTGACGTGACTGGACAGGTTAGATGCAGGAAGAATGTTCCCATTGCTGGGGAGTTCCAGAACCAGGGGTCACAGTCTAAGAATAAGGAGTAGGCCATTTAGGACTAACATGAGGAGAAACTTCTTCACTCAGAGAGTTGTTAACCTGTGGAATTCCCTGCCGCAGAGAGTTGTTGATGCCAGTTCATTGGATATATTCAAGAGGGAGTTAGATATGGCCCTTACGGCTAAAGGGATCAAGGGGTATGGAGAGAAAGCAGGAAAGGGGTACTGAGGTTGAATGATCAGCCATGATCTTATTGAATGGCGGAGCAGGCTCGAAGGGCCGAATGAATAGCCTACTCCTGCACCTATTTTCTATGTTTCTATCCCCCTCACTCATCCCTAATTCCCCCATCACCTTCACCAGTTCCGATCCTCCTTGCCTCCACCATGGTGATCTCGAGGCTGTCTGGGGCCTGGTACTTGGCATTACTGGCTCCAGCATGTCCCACAAGTGCTGGTAAACTGGCAGTTTTGCTCTGAAAGCACTATAAGCAATTAGAATACATCCCCATCGATAATGCATTCAGTATTGAAGTGCCCTGGCACTGGACCACTGTAGCAATGCAGGAAGTAAGTGGGGCAATGGCGGAGTGGGTTCATGGGGCTAGGATTATTGTAAATCCTTTTACATTTATTGTTTTGTTTACCTGCAGGGAAACGGGAGACAATAAAAGCCAAATGGTAACTAGAATGGCTCTGCTCTCACTGCAAGCTGTGCTGCAGTGTTGCCTGGTGGCAGTAGGCCTGCATTATAGCCTGACAGCAAATGTTTACAATGGAACTTTGCCATTAGAAATGCCGATTTCATTTGTAAATTGACATAAAAGCATCACCCCAAAATTGCAACAAAAGGATTGACAAAAAGTGAGTCTATATGCAAACCTTGTAAATCATACCGCCATAAATCTAGGTGTCAAGTTTTGGACTTTTCGCATTAATATTTTTCTCGTGTTCACTGTTACCAGGCACTCCCGTAAGCGGGCATAGGAACAGGAGGCCATGCAGCCCCTCGAGCCAGTGCCACGATTCAATTAGATCATGACTGCACACTGTCCTAACTCCATTTAACTGCCGAGGCTCCATATCCCTGAATGCCCTTGACAAACAAACGTCTATTAATCTGCCTTTTAAAATGATTAATTGAGCTAGCACCTACTACTTTTTGTGGGAGAGAGTTCCACACTTTGCATGGACATTTTTCTTAATCTCTCTCTCTCGAATGGCCTGGCTCTGATTTTAAGATTCTGTGCCCTTACCCTAGCCTGCCCCACCAGTGGAGAAAGTTTCTCTCTATCTCCACTATCAATTCCTCTGTCGCCTGTGCTTTTGCAGTGCTTTTTCCACCCGATGTCTGCGTAAATGAAAGTGGGACCCAGGGATTGTGACGGAGTCCTTACATTCCCGACTCGCTCACTGCAATGCTGCCACATAATTTGAAATAGAGACCGAGGCCTTAAATCGATACGTATTTAAATAGAGCAGATCAGTGAGCCGTAGACCGTATAAACCAGTGCATTACATTAACTCTCAAACTTTGCTCTACAGCACCTCACAAAATATAACCAAAGTAATAAGCTGGCTGAGCTTTTCTGCGGTGTGGCTCTGTCTTAATCTCCAGGTTCTCAGCACGGGGCTCTCTCTGCTGGTCAGGCTGCTCAGCACCTCCTGACTTGGCCTCGACACTGGCTGGCCGTGAGCAGACAGCCCCCCCCGCCCCCCACTCCCAGTGAGTAGACAGACCCCCCCCCCCCCCAGTGAGCAGACAGACCCCCCCCCCCCCCAGTGAGCAGACAGACCCCCCCCAGTGAGCAGACAGAACCCCCCCTCCCCCCCAGTGAGTAGACAGACCCCCCCCCCAGTGAGCAGACAGACCCTCCCCCCAGTGAGCAGACAGACCCCCCCCCCCAGTGAGCAGACAGACCCCCCTCCCCAGTGAGCAGACAGACGCACCCCCCTCCCCAGTGAGCAGACAGAACCCCCCCTCCCCCCAGTGAGCAGACAGACCCCCCCACTCCCAGTGAGCAGACACCCCCCCCCCTCCCAGTGAGCAGACACACCCCCCCCAGTGAGCAGACAGACCCGCCCCCAGTGAGCAGACTGACGCACCGCCCCCCCAGTGAGCAGACAGAACCCCCCCCCTCCCCCCCAGTGAGCAGACAGACCCCCCCCACTCCCAGTGAGCAGACAAACCCCCGTCCCCATTGAGCAGACAGACCCCCCCCCCAATGAGCAGAAAGACCCCCACCCCGTCCCAGTGAGCAGACAGACCCCCCCGCCCCTCCCCGTGAGCAGACAGATCCCCCTCCCCGTGAGCAGACAAGCCCCCCCCCCAGTGAGCAGACAGACCTCCCCCCCCCCCCCCTGTGAGCAGACAGACCCACCCCCCCCCAGTGAGCAGACAGACCCCCCCCCCAGTGAGCAGACAGACCCCCCCCCAGTGAGCAGACAGACCCCCCCACAAGTGAGCAGACAGACCCCCCCACAAGTGAGCAGACAGACCCCCCCACAGTGAGCAGACAGACCCCCCCTCCACTGAGCAGACAGACCCCCCCCCCCAGTGAGCAGACAGACCCCCCCCCCAGTGAGCAGACAGACCCCCCCCCCCATGTGAGTAGACAGACCCCCCCCAGTGAGCAGACAGACCCCCCCCTCCGCGTGAGCAGACAGATCCCCCCCTCCCCAGTGAGCAGACAGACGCCCTCCCCCAGTGAGCAGACAGAATCTCCCCCCAGTGAGCAGACAGACCCCCCCCCCTCCAGAGAGCAGACGGACCCCCCCCCCAGTGAGCAGACAGACCCCCCCCCAGTGAGCAGACAGACCCCCCCCCCATTGAGCAGACAGACCCCCCCCCTCCCAGTGAGCAGACAGACCCCCCCCCTTCCCAGTGAGCAGAAAGAACCCCCCCCCCCAGTGAGCAGTCAGACCCCGCCCCGCCCAGTGAGCAAACAGACCCCCCCCCAGTGGTCAGACAGACCCGCCCTCCCCCCCACCCCCCCCCAGTGGTCAGACAGACCCGCCCTCCCCCTCCCAGTGAGCAGACAGACCTCCCACCTCCCAGTGAGCAGACAGACCCCCCCCCTCAGTGAGCAGACAAACCCCCTCCCAGTGAGCAGACAGACCCCCCACCCCCCAGTGAGCAGTCAGACCCCCCCCCCCCAGCCCCCAGTGAGCAAACAGACCCCCCCCCCCAGTGGTCAGACAGACCCGCCCTCCCCCCCCCCCCCAGTGGTCAGACAGACCCGCCCTCCCCCTCCCAGTGAGCAGACAGACCCCCCCCCTCCCAGTGAGCAGACAGACCCCCCCCTCAGTGAGCAGACAAACCCCCTCCCAATGAGCAGACAGACCCCCCACCCCCCAGTGAGCAGATAGACCCCCCCCCTTTCAGTGAGCAGACAGACACCCCCCCCCAAGTGGTCAGACAGACCCGCCCTCCCCCCCAGTGGTCAGACAGACCCCCCCCCCCCAATGAGCAGACAGACCCCCCCCCAGTGAGCAGACAGACCCCCCCCCCCCAGTGAGCAGACAGACGCCTCCCCAGTGAGCAGACAGACCCCACACCCCCCAGTGAGCAGACAGACCCACCCCCCACCCCCCCACCCCCCACCCCCCAGTGAGCAGACAGACACCACCCCCCCCCCCCCAGTGAGCAGACAGACCCGCCCCCCCCCTCCAGTGAGCAGACAGACCCCCCACAGTGAGCAGACAGACCCCCCCCCTCCAGTGAGCAGACAGACCCCCCCCCCCAGTGAGCAGAAAGACCCCCCCCTCAGTGAGCAGACAGACGCCCCCCCCCCAGTGAGCAGACAGACCCCCAGCCCCAGTGAGCAGACAGACCCCCAGCCCCAGTGAGCAGACAGACCCCCAGCCCCAGTGAGCAGACAGACCCACCCCCCAGTGAGCAGACAGACCCCCCCCAAGTGAGCAGACAGACCCCCCTCCCAGTGAGCAGACAGACCCCCCCCCCTCCACGTGAGCAGACAGACCCCCCTCCCCGTGAGCAGACAGACCCCAACCCTCCCAGTGGGCAGACAGACCCATCCCCCATCTCCCATCTCCCAGTGAGCAGACAGACACCCCCCCCCCCCCCAGTGAGCAGACAGACCCACCCCCCACCCCTCAGTGAGCAGACAGACACCACCGCCCCCCCCCAGTGAGCAGACAGACCCCCCACCCCCCCAGTGAGCAGACAGACCCCCCCCCCAGTGAGCAGACAGACCCGCCCCCCCCCTCCAGTGAGCAGACAGACCCCCCACAGTGAGCAGACAGACCCCCCCTCCCAGTGAGCAGACAGACCCCCCCCTTAGTGAGCAGACAGACCCCCCCCCCTTAGTGAGCAGACAGACCCCCCCCCTCAGTGAGCAGAAAGACCCCCCCCTCAGTGAGCAGACAGACGCCCCCCCCAGTGAGCAGACAGACCCCCCCCAGTGAGCAGACAGACCCCCAGCCCCAGTGAGCAGACAGACCCCCCCCCAGTGAGCAGATAGACCCCTCCCCTCCCCGTGAGCAGACAGACCCCCCCCTCCCCGTGAGCAGACAGACCCCCCTCCCAGTGAGCAGACAGACCCCCCCCCTCCCCGTGAGCAGACAGACCCCCCTCCCCGTGAGCAGACAGACCCCAACCCTCCCAGTGGGCAGACAGACCCATCCCCCCCCCCCCCAGTGAGCAGACAGACCCCCCCCCCCCAGTGAGCAGACAGACCCCCCTCCCCGTGAGCAGACAGACCCCCCCCCCCTCCCCGTGAGCAGACAGACCTCCCCCCCCCCCCACCCGTGAGCAGACAGACCCACCCCCCCCCAGTGAGCAGACAGACCCCCCCCCCAGTGAGCAGACAGACCCCCCCCCCCAGTGAGCAGACAGACCCCCCCC
Source organism: Pristiophorus japonicus (assembly GCF_044704955.1). Taxonomy (NCBI): domain Eukaryota; kingdom Metazoa; phylum Chordata; class Chondrichthyes; family Pristiophoridae; genus Pristiophorus; species Pristiophorus japonicus. The sequence continues at coordinate 165,831,503 of NC_091987.1, forward strand.
CCCCAGTGAGCAGACAGACCCCCACCCCCAGTGAGCAGACAGACCCCCCCCCCCAGTGAGCAGACAGACCCCCCCCCCCAGTGAGCAGACAGACCCCCCCCCCAGTGAGCAGACAGACCCCCCCCCAGTGAGCAGACAGACCCCCCCCCCCGCAGTGAGCAGACAGTCCCGTCCCCCAGTGAGCAGACAGAATCTCCCCCCAGTGAGCAGACAGATCCCCCCCTCCCCAGTGAGCAGACAGACGCCCTCCCCCAGTGAGCAGACAGAATCTCCCCCCAGTGAGCAGACAGACCCCCCCCCTCCCCGTGAGCAGACATCCCCCCCCCTCCAGTGAGCAGACAGACCCCCTCGCAGAGAGCAGACAGACCCCCCCCCAGTGAGCAGTCAGACCCCCCCCCATTGAGCAGACAGACCCCCCCCCTCCCAGTGAGCAGACAGACCCCCCCTCCCAGTGAGCAGACAGAACCCCCCCCCAGTGAGCAGTCAGACCCCCCCCCCCAGTGAGCAAACAGACCCCCCCCCCCAGTGGTCAGACAGACCACCCCCCCTCCAGTGAGCAGACAGACCCCCTCCCAGAGAGCAGACAGACCCCCCACCCCCAGTGAGCAGTCAGCCCCCCCCTCCCAGTGAGTAGACAGACCCCCCCCACTCCCCGTGAGCAGACAGACCCCCCTCCCCGTGAGCAGACAGACCCCAACCCTCCCAGTGGGCAGACAGACCCATCCCCCATCCCCCAGTGAGCAGACAGACCCCCCCCCCCCCCCAGTGAGCAGACAGACCCCCCCCCCCAGTGAGCAGACAGACCCCCCCCCCCCCCCCCCTGGTCATTAACCACTCGCATGCTGTCTCCAGGATGAAGAATACAAATGACAAATTCATCATGGATTAAAGTCCCTTTTTGTCACACAGTGTGAATGAAGTGCCCCTGCTGACATTGACTTAAATCGAGATATATGGCAAGAATGGCCGTTTAAATAATACATTTTATTTATAAAGCGCCTTTAACGTAGTAAAACATCCCAAGGGGCTTCACAGGAGTTGACAAGACAAAACAGATAAATTTGACACCAAGCCACAAAAGAAGAAATTACAGCAGATAACCAAAAACTTGGATAAAGAGTGAGGTTTTAAGGAGCGTCTTAATGGAGGATAGAGAGGTTTAGGGAGGGATTTCCAGAGCTTAGAGCCCAAGCAGCTGAAGGCATGGCCACCAATGGTTGAGCTGTTATAATGAGGTATGTTTAAGAAGCCAAAATTTGAGGAGCGCAGAGATCTTGTGGGGTTTTGAGGATGAAAAAGATTAGAGAGATGGGGAGGGGCAAGGCCATGGAGCGTAAACAAGGATGAGAATTTTGAAATCGAGACGTTGTTTAACCGGGAGTCAATGTAGGTCAGAAAGCACAGGGGTGATGGGTGAGCGGGACTTCGCGCAAGTTAGGACATGGACTGCTAAGTTTTGGATGACCTGAAGTTTACGTAGGATAGAACGTGGGAGGCCAGCCAGGAGTGAGTTGGAGTAGTCAAGTCTAGTTGTAACAAAGGCATGGATGAGGGTTTCAGCAGCAGAAGAGCTGATGCAGGGGTGGAGACAGACAATGTTACGGAGGTGGAAAAAGGTGGTTAATTGATCCACAATTACTTCCTGTTATGACAATGAAATTCCAGGGAAACCTTGATGGTCAATAAACAAGAGAAGTATTCTATCCACAGTAAAGATTGTGCATCCACCTGTTTGTTCAGTGCATTGATCCCAAGTGTTGATCCGTGTCTGTCTGTTTTGTTGATAGAGGAAGGACAAGTTGAAAGAGCACATGCAGCGGATGCACAATCCTGAGCGTGAGGCCAAGAATGCCGGCCGCATCCACAAGTCCAAGCCTTTCAAACCCAAGATCCCCTCCACGGACTACGAGAGCTTCATGTTCAAGTGCCGTGCCTGCATGATGGGCTTCCGGCGGCGTGGGATGCTGGTCAGTACTGGAACTTGTTGGTCCAGGGTTCGCCCTGTGAAGCTGTGTGTCTTGGCACCTGTTGCGGCCGGTTGTGTGGGCACAGACTGTAACTTGGCTCCTTTGGGTAACTTTCAGAGACGAGAGCTGGGACTGTTTCCTCAGGCCTCAGAGCTGCATCAGTTTGGCATCAAACAGCAGAATCGGGTCATTTCTTGCAATATATATTTATTAGTGTGGTTACTGTGTAAATATTGGCAGTGTTGGGTGTGACTTACATGCAGATGTTGACCAGTAATTAGCTGAAACAACCTCTGTCAATACTGATCTGTGTTTATCCAGAAACACAAGTAGTGCGTGATGGTTGGAAAGTAACGGACACGCCATCATTAAAAAAGGGACGAGGATGTCCCAGGAAACTACAAACCAGTGAGTTTAACCTTTGGTGTGTGTGACGTATTCGAAGAAAGGGGGAATTGAGGCAGTGGCAGTGACTTCTGGGAGGGAAGCTTGCCTGGTGAAGTTCTTCGAGTTCTTTGCGGAAGTCACTTTGTTGACATCAGGTTCCATGGCTGTGATGTATTCAGCTTTCAGCAAGGCTTTTGCTGCCGTGCCACACGAGGGCTGAATCAGCAAGGTCGAAGGCATCGGGCAGGCTTCTGTGAGGATTGAGAATTGGGAAAGCTAAGGGTGATTGTGGATGGAGCTGGTTGACGTGGTGACGGAGCAATGTTGGGACAGCAATCGATTTGGAGCTGGGAACAGAAACAATTCTGGCTGTTTGCAGATGCCATCGAATTGGGAGTGGCAGGAGTTCAAACAATCAGGAATAGGCCAAACAAATACCAAGGGAGCTGGCTCGGTTGGGATGGTGAATTGATGAGTGGGAAATGCCATTTAATGTCGCCAAATATAAGGGAATGAGAGTAAGGAAAGGAAATAAACAGTGGGAATTCTACCGACACAAGACAAGTGGGGACACTGTTTTTGGAATGTGGATAATTCTGGCATGTTCCATTTATTGCCCATCTCTAGTTGCCCTGAGAAGGTGGAGCAATTCAGGAGGCATTTAGAGGTTGGAGTCACATATACGCCAGATCAGGTAGGTTGGAGGCAGGTTCCCCTTGTTGTCGTACATGAGTGAACAAGTTGGCTTTTTAACAGCAGCTCAACAGTTTTCATGATTTTTCTGGTGCCAGCCCAGAGATTAGCAATTTTATTGAATACATTTTCGCAACTTGCCATGGTGGGATTTGAACTTACGACCTCTGGTTGCCAGTCCAGTAATAATGACTAGACTATCATACTGTTGAGACACAGGGAAACGGATGAGTACCTCACTGAAACCAACAGCGCAGTGTATGCTAATAGGAAGATAGATAACCGGATCTGAGAATGTATAGCCAGAGTGATCGAATATCAATCCCAATAATGAGTCTGTTCAAGGCACTGGTACGACCACACCTCGAGTACTGGATCCCTTTCTAATTGCTGTACCTTTGAAATGATATTCGAGCGTTGGAAACTGATGAAGAGCCCGAGGACGTATACTATGAAGAGAAGGCTCAGAGGAAATATTGTTGAAGTATTCATGATCTTTAAGAGAATAATAACTGTAACTCCAATAATATGTCGGAGATTGCTACAAACTGTAAAACCCAAGGACACCGGTTCGAGCTTATGAATGTGAAAGGTTCAAGAGTAGTTTATCTTTAAGCAGAGAATGGAGACTCTGTGGAATGAGTTGCCTCGGCAGACAATGAAGGAGCGTTTATGAGCAAATTGGGTTCGATAGATAGTTGAGGGAGTGGGTGATTGAGAGGGATTTGTTTTTGAGACCAGTGCTCTATTCACATTGTTTCCTATGTTGCTATTGATATCTTTATATATTTGAAGGGCCAATGTCTCAGGACACTACCTCTCAACTGTCTGGTGATTTTTTATTACGGAGTTAATTTAATGAATTTTGTGCTCATCGAGGTGCGAGATGTTAATGTGATCTGGGGGGTTTGGTTCATCACTTTCCACCTGGCCACACACTGTCAGCACGGGCTGTTTTGATGTCAGAGTAAATGATCGAATGCTACAGTACAGAAATCAGCTGTTTGGCCCATCAAGTCTGCACTGGTGTGTTTCTCCACATGGACTACGGAGTCTAACCAGACTCTCCTCATTTCCATTCCATTTATGCTCCCTCTGCTCAGCCTCAACCCCAACCTCCAGCACCATCCTGACCCGTGTGTGCAGCTCCCATAGCAGTCGTCCTATAGCCTGTCAGTGAGTGGCCAATTTGTGCCAAAATAAGGCCCATTTAGTGTTTTGACCATTGACGTTGGGAAGTGGATTGAGACTGCCCAAACTCATTTCATTTTATTCCCTTGCAGCAATCAGAGAGGAGACTTTCATCCCATGAGTCTAGATTGGAACTGCAGTCCCAGAGGTGAAAGGCCAGTCTTGTAACTGTACCATTATAATCAGGTCGCCCTGATGTTAAACAGCACTGCTGAGAAAACAAGCAGCAGAACACAAGACCCTGAAGGTGGGTCTGAGGAGTGCTGCATTGTTGAAAGTGCCGTCCTTCAGGTGAAGTGTTGAAACCTGCTGCTGCTGCCTGCCTGTTCCAGTGGTTCACATGGACGTTAAAGATCCGATTGGCTATTGGAAGAGGAGCAGGGATTCATCAGTTACCTGGGCCAACACCACCAAAAACAGACTCAGTGCTTACCCATTTCATGGCTGTTTGTGGGAGGTTGATTGTGTGGAACTTTGGGACGTTTCCATATGATGACCATCAGGCAGAGGGAACTTGAACTTTCAATTGGCCCATGTGTGCAGCTCCCATAGCAGCCGTCCTATAGTCTGTCAGTGAGTGATTCTAACCATTGCCTCTGAGAATTTTACGGTGGCAGATGGATTTTTCTAAAGGGGTGAAAACTGCTTCACAAAGACTTTGGAGATAGTGAATCGCCCTGCGTGGTTTGAATAGTCCAGGCCGCAATATCATAGAAGAAATTTGGGTTTAGTATTTGAAGCCCTACCTTCTGTATAAACAAAGCAGTCGATGCTACACCCCCAGATGCCTAACTTTGCCCAACGAGGAAGGGGAATAAAATGGGTCAAGTGGAGAATGTCACTGTGGGGGACCATCTCTGGAATAGTGATCATAGTATCATGAGGCTTATATTAGTTATGGAGAAGAACAAGGCGCAATCTGGAATAAAAATACTTAACTGAAGGAGGGCTAATTTCAGCGAATTGAGGAGGGATCTGACCTGGGTAAATTGGAGTCAAAGACTGGCAGGCAGGAATGTAATGGAGCAATGGGCTGCTTTTTAAAGAGGAGATGGTTCGGGTACAGTCTAGGGGACAGGCAGAGCTCCCTGGATGACGAAGGAGTTAGAGAGTGGGATGACGCAGAAAAAGGGGCGTATGACCGATGCCAGCTTGATATAAAAAGTACAGAGGAGAAGTGAAAAAGTAAATAAGAGGAACAAAGAAACAGTATGAGAATAGATTGGCAGCTAACATAAAAGGGAATCCAAAGGTCTTCTACTTAGGATTACACAGGATATATGGCACAGTAACAGGGCAGTCAGCCCAACCAGTAATGCTGGCGTTTATGCTCCACTCGAGCCTCCTCCTGTCTTTCCTCATCTAAGTCTACCAGCATAAACCTCTATTCCCTTCTCCCTCATACTCTTGTCTAGCCTCCCCTTAAATGCATCGACACCATTCCCATTAGCCACTCCCTGTGGTTGTGAGTTCCACATTCTCACCACTCTCTGAGTAAAGAAGTTTCTTCTGAATTCCCTATTGGATTTCTTGGTGACTATCTTATATTGATAGCCTCTAGTTATGCTCTTCCCCACAACATTCTCTCTAGCCACTATCAAAACCTTTCATAATTTTAAAGACCTCTATTAGGTCACCCCTCAGCCTTATTATAATGTGGCAACCGGAACTGTACGCAGTGCTCCAAGTGTGGTCTAACCAAGGTTCGATACGGGTTTAGCATAACTTCCCGACTTTTCAATTCTATACCTCCAGAAATAAACCCTAGTGCTGGGTTTGCTTTTTTATGGCCTTGCTAACCTGTGTCGCAACTTTTAGTGATTTGTGTATTTGTACTCCGAGATCCCTTTGTTCCTCTACCCCACCGAGACTCGCACCCTCCAAGTAATAAGTGACCTCCCAATTCTTCCTACCAAAATGTCATACCTCACATTTATCTGTGTTGAACTTCATTTGCCAATTACATGCCCATTCTGCAAGTTTATTATGCCCTCCTGTAATTTGTTGCAGTCCTCCTCAGTATTGATTATCTCTCTTTCCCCCCGCCCCCAATTTGGTGTCATCCTTTTTGATTTTGTTAATATATATTGTGAACAGCAGTGGTCCCAGCACTGATCCTTGTGGAACACCACTACCCACTTTCTGTGCATAGCTACCTTTTACCCCTACTCTCTCCTTTCTGTCATGAAGTTAGCTAGTTGTCCATTTTGATATGTGTGCCCTGACTCTGCATTCTCTGACCTTGTTCATTAGTCTATTATGGGGAACCTTATCAAAGGCCTTTTGAAAATCTAGATAAATTACATCTACTGCATTACCGTTGTCTACTCTCTCTGTCACCTCTTCAAAAAATTCAAGGAGTTTGGTCAAGCAAGACTTCCCTTTTGAAATCCTTGCTGACTATTCATTATTATATTTTTGGTTATTAGATGTTCTATTTTCTCCTTTAGTAGGGATTCCATTATTTTTCCTATTTCTGATGTTAAGCTGACTAGTCTATAATCCCCTGGACATGTTCTATCCCCCTTCTTAAATATAGATATTACATTAGCTGTCCACCAGTCCTCTGCCACTATACCTTTTTCTAATGAATTATTAAATATGTGTAGCAATGCCTCTGCTATCTCTTCCCTAGATTCTACTAAAATGCATGGATGCAATCCATCTGGATCAGGGGTTTTATCCTCTTTGAGTTTGATTAGTTTATTTAATATAACCCCTCTTTTTATTTTAAATGCACTTATCTCATTACTAATATTCTTATTAGTAATGTACTCATTATTTAATATTTCTGCCACCTCTCTATCGTTACCTGTGGTATTATCCTGTCTATCCCTTAATGGCCCTATTCCCATCCCAACCTTCCTTTTTTATTGATGTGCCTGTAAAATATTTTACTTTTTGTTTTATGTTCCCTGACTAGGGACTTACAGGGGAAGATAAAGAAAATAAGGGATGCTTATGTCCTATACCAATAGCTAAATACTATAGAATCTTCGAGGAATATAGAAAGTTAAGAGGCAAAGTTAAAAAGGATATTAGAAATGCTAAGAGAGCACGAAAAATGTTTGGCTAGTAAAATTAAGGAAAACCCTAAGATGTTCTATAAATACATTAAGAGTCAGTGGGTAACTAAAGAAAGGGTAGGGCCTATTAGAGACCATGAGGATAATCTTTGTGTGGCAGCGGCAGATGTTGGTAACAAATACTTTGTATCTGTTTTCACAAAGGAAAGGGGCAATGCAGATACTGCTATCGAGGAGGAGTGTGATATTCTGATGAAATAAATATAGTGAGAGGAAGTATTAAGGGGTTTAGCAGCTTTGAAAGTAGATAAGTCCCCAGGCCTGGATGAAATGCTTCCCAGGCTGTTGAGCGAAGTAAAAGAGGAAATAGCAGAGGCCTTGACCATCATTTCCCAGTCCTCTTTGGATCTGGGCATGGTGCCGGAGGATTGGAGGACTGCTAATGTAGTGCCCTTGTTTAAGAAGGGAGAAAGGGATAGGCCGAGTAATTACAGGTATGTCAGCCTAACCTCAGTGGTGGGAAAATTATTGGAAAAAATTTTAAAGACAGGATAAATCTACATTTGGAAAGGCAGGGGTTAATTAGGGACAGTCAGCGCGGATTTGTTAAGGGAAGATCGTGTTTGACTAACCTGATTGAATTTTTTGAGGAGGTAACCAAGAGGGTCGATGAGGATAGTGCGTACAATGTAGTGTATATGGACTTTAGCAAAGCTTTTGATAAGGTCCAACATGGTAGACTGATCGCGAAGGTTAAAGCCCATGGGATCCAGGGCAAAGTGACAAGTTGGATCCAAAATTGGCTTAGAGGTAGAAAGCAAAGGGTAATGGTTGATGGATGTTTTTGTGACCGGAAGGATATTTCCAGTGGGGTTCCGCAGGGCTCTGTACTGGGTCCCTTGCTTTTTGTGATATATATTAACGATTCAGATTTGAATATCGGGAGTATGATTAAGAAGTTTGCAGACAACACTGAAATGGGCTGTGTGGTTGATAATGAAGAGGAAAGTCATGGGCTGCAGGAGGATATCAATCTGCTGGTCAGGTGGGCAGAGCATTGGCAAATGGAATTTAACTCAGAAAAGTGTGAGGTGATGCACTTTGAGAGGGCTAATAAGGAAAGGATATACACCTTAAGCGATAGGCCACTTAATAGTGTAGATGAACAAAGGGACCTTGGAGTGCTTGTCCACAGATCCCTGAAAGTAGCAGGCCAGGTGGATAAGGTGGTTAAGAAGGCATACGGAATGCTTGCCTTTATTGGCCGATGCATAGAATATAAGAGCAGGGAGGTTATGCTTGAATTGTATAATACTTTGGTTCGGCCACAGCTGGAGTACTGTGTGCAGTTCTGGTCACCGTATTATAGGAAGGACGTAATTGCACCAGAGAGGGTGCAGATGAGATTTACTAGGATGCTGCCTGGAATGGAGAATCTTAGTTATGAGGACAGATTGGATAGGCTGAGTTTGTTCTCATTGGAACAGAGGAGGTTGAGAGGAGACCTCATTGAGGTGTACAAAATATTGAGGGCCCTGGACATAGTGGATAGTCATTGGTGGAGGGGTCTATTACGAGAGTGCACAGTTTTAAGGTGGTTGGTGGAAGGTTTAGAGGGGATTTGAGGGGGGCATCTTTTCACTGAGGGTTGTGGGGATCTGGAACTCGCTGCCTGGAAGAGTGGTGGATGCAGAAACCCTTACCACTTTTAAGAGATGGTTGGATGGGCACTTAAATTGCCGTAACCTGCAGGATTACGGACCTAGAGCTGGTCATTGGGATTAGACTGGATGACCTTTTGTTGGCCGGCGTAGATATAATGGCAAGTACTGCAAGGAATCGAATACAGCCAGGGTGATGACCTGGACTAGTTTCGATCGCCTGGATGAGTCGGAGAGAAATTTTCCCCGATTTTTATTTTTTTTTCTCCCTAAATTGGCCTGGGTTTTTAATCTGGTTTTTGCCTCTCCCGGGAGATCACATGGCTCCGGTTGGGGTGGAGTGTAGAATGTTTCAGTATAAGGGGCGTTGCAGTTGTGTGAGTTGGGCTGGGTGCTCTTTACCTTTCCGCCATTGTTCATTGTTTGTAGGTTTATATGTAACCTTCAGGGCTGCTGACCGAGGGCCGTGTGGCTCTTTGTCGGCCGGAGCGGACACGATGGGCCGAAGTGGCCTCCTTTTACACTGTAAATTTCTATGTTTCCATAATTTAATTTGATAATTGCTCTTTGCCTTCCTAATTGTTTTCTTGACTTCTCTCCTAATCTCTTTGTATTCTCCCTGATCAAGCACTTCCCTGCTGTCTATGTACTTAATGTATGCCTCTTTCCTTGCCCTCAATTGTTCCCTTGTGGCTTTATTCACCCATGGAGTCTCATTAGTGTTTAGTTTGTTCTTTCCTTTAGCGGAATATATTATTCCTGCACTCTGTTGAACACCGTTTTAAATATTTCCCATTGCTGTTCTACATCATTGTTTGCCAATATTGTTGCCCATTTTATTTTCACAAGTTCTATTCTCAGCCCCTCAAAGTCAGCTTTTCTCCAATCTATTATCCTGGTTTCCATCATACTTGTATCCTTCTCAGTTATCATAAAGTGTATTATATTATGGTATTGCCTAAAGCTAGCATCAGTAATGGTGACCATGAAACTACCGAATTGCTATAAAAACCCATCTGGTTCACTAATGTCCTTCAGGGAAGGAAACCTGCCGTCCTTACCCGGTATGGCCGACATGTGACTCCAGACCCACAGCAATGTGGTTGACTCTTAACTGCCCTCTGAAATGGCCCAGCGAGACACTCAGTTGTAACAGTCCGCGACAAGAAACAATAATAAGAATAAAACCGGACGAACCACCCGGCATCGGCTTCAGACACAACAACGGCACACCCAGCCCAGTCAACCCTGCAAAGTCCTTCTCACTCGCATCTGGGGACTTGTGCCAAAATTGGGAGAGCTGTCCCACCGACTAGTCAAGCAACAGTCTGACATAGTCCTACTCACAGAATCATACCTTTCAGCCAATGTCCCAGACTCCTCCATCACCATCCCTGGATATGTCCTGCCGAGGTGGCTGCACAGTGGTTTACAGTCGGAAGAGATCAGCATATTAACAGTAAAAGGGTTGTCAGAGGAGCGGTGGGGCCGATTAAGGACCAAAATGGAGATCTGTTGTTGGAGGCAAAAGGCACGGCTGAGGTAATAAATGAGTACTTTGCATCGGTGTTTACAAAGGAAGTGGACTTTGCCAAAGCTACGGTAAATGAGGAGGATGTCGGGTTACTGGATGAGATAAAAATAAATAAAGTGGAGGTACTAGAAAGACTGGCAGTACTGAAAGCAGATAAGTCATCTGGTGCAGATGGGATGCATCCAAGATTGTTGAAGGAAGTAAGGGTAGAAATTGTGGAGGTGCAGGCCACAATCTTATATAAGATTGGTGCCAGAGGACTGGAGGATTGCAAATGTTGCACCCTTGTTCGAAAAAGAGAGAAGGATAAATCTGGCAATTACAGGCTGGTCAGTTTAACATCAGTGGTGGGGAGCTTTTATAAACAGTAATCTGGGAGAAAATTAACTTCTGCTTGGACAAATATGGACTGATAAGGTCCAGTCACGTTTGACTAACTTGATTGAGTTATTTGATGAGGTAACAGTGGATGAGGGCAGTGTGGTTGGTGTTGTGTATGTGGACTTTCAAAAGGCATTTGATAAAGTGCCACATGTTAGGCTTGTTACCAAATTGAAGCCCATGGGTTTAAAGAGGCAGTAACAGCATGGATCCAAAATTAGCGAAGGGATAGAAAACAGAGAGTTGTGGTGAACAGCTGTGTTCCGGGTCGGAGGGAAGCATTCAGTGCTATTCCCCAGGGTTCAGTACTGTTTTTGATATACATTCGTGTCTCAGACTTGAGGATACAGGACACAATTTTGAAATTTGCAGATAACACAAAACTTAGAAGTGTAGCTAACTGAGAAAGATAGTAATAGACTTGAAGAGGACATAGACAGGCTGGTGTAATGGCATAGCAGATGAAATTCAAGGCAGAAAAGTATGAGGTGATACATTTTGGTGGGAAGAATGAGGATAGACAATACAAGCTCAATGGTATAATCTTAAAGTGGGTGCAAGAACTGAGAGACCTGGGAGTGTTTGTGAGCAAATCTTTAAAGTGGCACGACAGGTTGGCAAAGCAGTTCATAAAACATATGGCATCCTGGGCTTTATAAACAGAGGCATAGACTACAAAAGCCTGGCAGTTATGCTAAAACCTATATTAAACACTCGTTTGGCCTCAGCTAGAGTATTGCGTCCAATTCTGGGCACCACACTTTAGGAAGGATGTGAAGGCTTTGGAGAGGGAGCACAAGAGATTGACTGGAATGGTTCCAGGGATGAGCGATTACAGTTATGTGAATAAACTGGAGAAGCTGGGTTTGTCCTCCTTTGAGCAGAGAAGGCTGCAGAGATTAGATCGAGGTGTTTAAAATAATGAAGGGTTTAGGTAGAGTAAATAAAGAGAAACAGTTTCCAGTGGCTGAAGGGTCGATAACCAGAGGGCACAGATTTACAGTGTTTGGCAAAAGAACGAGCAGCAATGTGGGGAAAAACCATTTTACACAACAAGTGGTTAGGGTTTGGAATGCTCTGCCTGATAGGGTGGTTGAAACAGATTCAATAGTATCTTTTAAAAGGAAATTGGATAAATACTTAAAGGAGAAAAAATTGTCGGGATATGGGAAAAGAGCGGGGGAATGGGACTGACTGGATTATTCTTCAAAAGCGCGGCACAACCAAATGACCTACATCTGTGCTGTACGACTCTATCGTCGTGATGTTAGTTGGGAGTTTTGTGTCTCTACCCTTTGTGTTGACTTTGTGTCGCAGGAACGGCGAGTGATCATGGAGCGACGTGATTGGGGCCCAGGAGAGGCGAGGGCCCAGGGGCAGCACGGACCAGCCCACACTGCAGAGCTGGTCTCCAGTCACCTTGGTTAGTCCTTGCCACTGGACCAAGACATAGCTCTGTCAAGCCCGTGTGGTCGCTGGTGTGCAACGGTCACCACACATTAAAAAAAATCCACGTACAGGCATCTTCCATCCTTCAACATGTAGTTTAGGACTGGAATATTAGGTCCTTCATTGAAACACCTGTGAACTCATCCCTTTTTGACGTGGAAGCAAGTCATCCTCGACTCGAGGGACCGCCTATGACGATGATTCTATGATTCGACAGGCACTGATAGACGTGCTGTCTATACCAGCATTTCCATTCTGTAGGAGACGGCTTGATATGGAATTTATAATGCTGGTGAGTGCAGCACGGCCTCGCTGGTGCTTGTGAGGTATTGACGGACAATTGACCCATGAGTCCTGTCCTGCAATCCAGTTGGAACTGGCCAGAGATGATGAGCGGCCTGATGTGACCGGTTTGTGTTCCTATTATCCAGCAGCCTAGTGGTATATGTTGCTCACCATCCTGCTCTCACTGATCAATGGGAACATGTGTTTGGAAATTAGGTACCAAGAAGGAAATTAATAGAATGATAGCCAGAAAATGAAATAACCTTGACAAACACTTTTCAACCCATTATCCAGAGAAAGCTTGTTTAGTGCAAAGATACACTGCACATTGAGGTTGAGAGACCTGGTCCGAAGATGAGGTATACAGTGTGGGTTATACCTGGAGCACAGACTTATAAAGGTGCAGCTTGTTCTGTTTTTCAGGTGAATCATTTGTCAAAAAGACATCCGGATATCAGGATAGACGATGTGCCAGAGCTAACGTTGCCCATCATTAAGCCGAACAGAGACTACTACTGCCAATACTGTGACAAGGTAAGGACAGGGCAGGTGTGACTACTGCCAGTCAATGTTCCCTTCATTTTGTTTTGCGAGTGTGGTCCCTTTAAAGGGCTGGGGGGCCCGTTCGGTGTTTTGAGCATGAACGAAGATTCACAATTAACGGCGGTCCCGGGTTGCGGCGGACCAGCAGACAGCAGGTGGCTGTGCAGCTTACAGGAACATTGCTGCCAGTACTGAGGGATCTACAGTCCGGTATTAGGACCATTGCTTTTCTTGTTACAGGTGCAGCTCCTAAAATCCGGAACCCGCGAGACCAAGGCAGTTCCGGATTCCGGGCCTTTCCAGAGTTTCGATTTGCTTTCTGACGTCACGAATCCGGAAACTCCTGAGCCCAGGTTCGGGTATTTCTGGATTTCGGAACGTCAGAAAGGCGAGGGTGAGGGGTGGGGGGGGTATCCCGCCGAGGAGCTGTTCGGACCGTCTGGGTTCCGCCAAGGAGGTCGTCGTCAGGCGAGGAGGCCCCAAGGTAAGGGTGGTCAGGTCCGGATTCCGGCCGACCTTGCCACCGATTGTCCCAGATTCCGGAACATTCCGGACTGGTTCACTGTGTACAATCCTGGACACCACACGTCCGGAGAGAGTACAGAGAAGATTGACCAGGATGATACCAGGGATGAGGGAGAGATTCAGGTTTCTGGAGTGATTGGAGAAGCTGGGAATGTTGGCTTTCAAGCAGAGACGGTTCAGGAGAGACCGAATGGAGATTTTCAAAATTATTTGGGATTTTGATCGAACAAGTAGGGAGAAACAGGCAAGTGGGTCAGTAACCAGAGGTCACAGATGTAAAATAATTGGGTAAACAACTAGAGCGGGAAATAAAGTGAAACTTTTTCACACAGAGGGTTGTTATGGTTTGGAATGCACTCCAACATGTACTTGTTTCGCGCCGTTAACGTAGTGAAATGTCCCAAGGCGCTTCACGGGAGTGTTAGCTGAAAGGGTGGAGCAAGCAGTTCCATATGAACTTTCAAAAGGACATGTAATTGAACAGGGTTCATTTCCATGGAAAAGGCTGGGGTGTGGAACTAAATTGGACAGCTCTTTCAAAGAGCAGGCACAGACATGAAGAACTGAATGACCTTCTGTGCTGTAAGATTCTATGATTCAATATCATGGAACCTCAGTGTTCACTACTGGTCTATTGTGTGCCACCCTGTCAAAGTCCACAGTCATTTCTTCAAAAAATTTAATCGTCAAGCTTGCCTGTCTTTTACAATTCCCTATTAACAGCATTCCCTAACGTGCCCTTATTCAGCATTCCTACTACTGATGTGAAGCACACTTATGTGTAGTTACAGAGTTTATAGTTTTTAGACTTATTTTGAACAAGAGTGTGACATTCCAATCCCTTGCTACAATTCCTGGTTTGGGAAATGTTAAATTATCACCAGCTTGTATTCTCGAATATCAGGCATCCAGGCTGTGTGAGACTTCCTCGCCTCAATAACAGAACTTCAGTCCTGGTATTGAATGCAGTGGTTCAGTTTTGATCCTTGTATTGGTACCTATTATTCCGTCCCACACCCCTCACTTCATTCTCCACCTCCTCTGACTATTCATGGATTTGTGAAGGGGAAGTCATGTTTGATAAATTTGCTGGAATTCTTTGAGGATGTGACGAACAGGATGGATATAGGGGAACCAGTGGATGTGGTGGTATTTGGACTTCCAGAAGGCGTTTGACAAGGTGCCCACATAAAAGGTTACTGCACAAGATAAAAGTTCACGAGGTTGTGAGTAATATATTAGCACGGATCGAGGATTGGCTAATGAACAGAAAACAGAGAGTCGGGATAAATGGTTTATTCTCTGTTTGGCAACCAGTAGCTAGTGGGGTGCCGCAGAGATCAGTGCTGGGACCCCAACTATTTACAATCTATATTAATGACTTGAAAGAAGGGACTGAGTGTAAAGTAGCCAAGTTTGCTGATGGTACAAAGATGGGAAAAGCAATGTGTGAGGAGGACACAAAAAATCTGCAAAAGGACATCGACAGGCTGAGTGAGTGGGCAAAAATTTGGCAAATGGAGTATAATGTTGGAAAGTGTGAGGTCATGCACTTTGGCAGAAAAAAAATCAAAGAGTAAGTTATTATTTAAATGGAGAAAGATTGCAAAGTGCCGCAGTACAGCGGGACCTGGGGGTACTTGTGCACGAAACACAGAAGGTTAGTATGCAGGTACAGCAAGTGATCAGGAAGGCCAATGGTATCTTGGCCTTTATTGCAAAGGGGATGGAGTATAGAAGCATGAAAGTCTTGCTACAGTTGTGCAGGGTATTGGTGAGGCCACACCTGGAATACTGCGTACAGTTTTGGTTTCCATATTTACGAAACGATATACTTGCTTTGGAGGTAGTTCAGAGAAGGTTCACTAGGCTGATTCTGGGGATGAGGGGGTTGACTTATGAGGAAAGGTTGAGTAGGTTGGGCCTCTACTCATTGGAATTCAGAAGAATGAGAGGTGATCTTATCGAAATGTATAAGATTATGAGGGGGCTTGACAAGGTGGATGCAGAGAGGATGTTTCCGCTGATAGGGAAGACAGGAACTAGGGGGCATGATCATAGAATAAGGGACCGCACATTTAAAACTAAGATGAGGAGAAATTTCTTCTCTGAAGGTTGTAAATCTGTGGAATTCGCTGCCTCAGAGAGCTGTGGAAGCTGGGACATTGAATAAATTTAAGACAGAAATAGACAGTTTCTTAAACGATAAGGGGATAAGAGGTTATGGTGAACGGGCAGGGAACTGGAGCTGAGTCCGTGATCGGATCAGCCATGATCGTCTTAAATGGCAGAGCAGGCTCAAGGGGCCGTATGGCCTATTTCTGTTTCCATTTCTTATGTTCTTATGTTATCGTATTGTTTTTCACACATATTCAAAGTGATATAAACAAAAACCGGAAACTGCAAATCCGAGCGTTACTGCGATGTGTGCTGAGACCCCTCGGACTGAGTGTTACTGTGGTCAGAGCTGAGACCCCTCGGACTGAGTGTTACTGTGGTCAGTGCTGAGACCCCCCCGGACTGAGTGTTACTGTGGTCAGTGCTGAGACCCCTCGGACTGAGTGTTACTGTGGTCAGTGCTGAGACCCCTCGGACTGAGTGTTGCTGTGGTCAGTGCTGCGACCCCCTCGGACTGAGTGTTACTGTGGTCAGTGCTGCGACCCCCTCGGACTGAGTGTTACTGTGGTCAGACCCCTCTGACTGAGTGTTACTGTGGTCAGTGCTGAGACCCCTCGGACTGAGTGTTACTGTGGTCAGTGCTGAGACCCCTCGGACTGAGTGTTACTGTGGTCAGTGCTGAGACCCCTCGGACTGAGTGTTACTGTGGTCAGTGCTGAGACCCCTCGGACTGAGTGTTACTGTGGTCAGTGCTGAGACCCCCTCGGACTGAGTGTTGCTGTGGTCAGTGCTGAGACCCCCTCGGACTGAGATATGATTACTGATCTTGACATGTAACACAGCTTGTAGCTGCTGCACTGCAACTACTTTAATGAGGTCCTTTAACAGGTCAAGCTTCTTAAGGTAAAAGCTTCTAATTGTTTGCTGTAGTAGAAATGATGAGGATATTTTGGGTTGTACATGTTGCATTAATTTAGAATTTGTGTAATAGGTGTACAAGAGTGCCAGTAAGCGTAAAGCCCATATCCTGAAGAACCATCCAGGGGCTGAGCTTCCTCCAAGTATCCGCAAACTGCGACCCGCAGGTCCAGGGGAGCCTGATCCGATGCTGAGCACACATACACAGCTGAAGGGCACCATCGCCACGCTCCCTGTCTGCTGTCCGCACTGCTGCAAACAATATAGCAGCAAGGTGAGTGTTGCCTACGAGCAGTGCAGTGGTTCTGGGGTCAGTACACAACTGCCACTTTTTAATTTGACTCCAGTGTGTAATTTAACAAAGGTCGATCTGCTAAATGCCAAATAAAGCTTTAAATTAATCCAGGAAAGCAGGACTAAACATGTTCCCATGAGGGGGGGAAGGAAGGGTATCCAAAGCTAGAGCTCCCGGTGACTAAATGTATTGAGGTTAAAGAGAATGTCAATGTCACAGTAAAGGTGGAGGGGCAGAGAAATTGGATAGGATGGCGACGCTCAAAGTAGAAAAGACACGCGTGTAAGCTTCTTGAACTTGACGTCTTCATCTTTATTGATTTCGACCGAGTCTTTGTTCTTGTGTCTCTGCAAATTGTGAAGGAAAGCTTAAGATCTTTATCGGACTCTAGTCACACACTGCCATCCCTTAAAAGGTGTTATTTTTCAGTTTCCTAACTGATCTGTTTGTAATATAGGGTACCCTCTTATCTAGTAGACCACTGACCCCTTATTCACCATGCCTTGCTAACAAAAGACCTCAGCTTGCTGACAAAGGTTTCTCTTGCTAAATGTCATTCATACCCTTAAGAATTCTTAGAATGAGCAACTTAGCCATTTTATTATTTCTAGCAAGATAACCTATTTATAAATGAAAAGAGAGCAAAAACCTTAATCATATGAGATTGAACCAAATCCTAATCGTATGTATATTTTTATGTAAGAATCGAATAATTGCAGATGGGATGCATCCAAAGTTGCTTTGGAAAGTAGATAGCCGAGGTTCTGGCCACAATCTTATAATCCTCCTTAGAAATATGAGTGTGCCGGAGAACTGCAGGATTGTGAATGTTTGATGAGGGGAAGAAGCAACTCCAGGCCAGTCAGTGGTGGGGAAACTATTCAGGACACTAATATAACCCAAGCGTTGGGGACACTAATCTGGGACAAAATTATCTGTCACTTGGAAGAACTTAGGTTAATAAATGACAGCCAACACAGATTGTTTTAAAGGCAGACCATGTTTGACTAACTTGATTGAGTTCTTTGATGAAGTAACAGACTCCGAGGGCTGATGAAGGTAGTGCGCTCGCTGTTTTATATATGGACTTTCAAAAAGCATTTGATAAAGTACCGCACAATCGACTTGTTAGCTAAATTGAAGCCCATGGGATTAAAGGCAGCGTGAATACAAAATTGGCTAAGAGACAGAAAGTAGTGAGTAATGATGAACAGTTGTTTTTCAGACCAAGGGAAGTATACCATGGTGTCCCCCCACCCCCCAGGAATCCGTTAGGATGACTGCTCTTTTTGATAGATATAATGACCTGGACATGGCTATATAAACAAAGCCAGACAGAATTGTATTTATTTAGCGCCTTTCACAACCACCAGATGTCCCAAAGCACTTTACAACCAACAAAGTACTTTTTGAAGTGTCGTCACTGTTGTAATGTAGGTAACACAACAGCCCATTTGTGCACAGCAAGCTCCCACAAGTTGGAGTTCCCATTATTATGAATAAGAAACCCCCCCCCCTCCCCCACACACACACTAAAAAAAAATAGAAAAATACACTACATATTTAAGATTCATGTAAATTAAAGATCTTATTAAAAAAAAATTTCCTGACTTTTTTAAAGTTTTTTTAATTATGCCTTAAAATAAACTTACCGTAGTGGGGAGTATTTTTATCAATAAAATGTGTTTTTATAAACTTTATTTTAATATATTTTTGTGTATTTTTAAACACTTGCGCCTGTAAAAGTAGGCTATACGCCTGCTTTTTCAGATGCAAGATTTTTGAGGACATTTGCAGGGCAAGATATGCGTAAATATCGGAAATCGTGCTGTGCAAGTGTCCTCGCTCCAGATACGCGGGAGATCAGTCAAGCCAGAAACTTGACAGGTCGGGAACGCCGGTTTTCAGTATATGCGCATAGGCGCTGAAAACCAGCTTTTCCAATGCTTTCCCGGGTCCGTAGAAACTTCGTACAGACCCGGGACATCGGAATTTCAGGGTCATGATCAATGACTTTCTTCTGCTCTGAATAATTGTATTTATTCTGTCACCAGGCAAAAATGGTGCAACATATTCGTAAAAAACATACGGATGTTCTACAGGAGAATCCAAATGCACTGCAGACACTGCCTGCACAAACACCCATCGTGGCCACTGTTATCAGTGCAGCACCAACTGTTGTCAACGCAGATGGCTCAACTGGAGATGCAATTGTGGTGAGGACAAGACACCAGTCCTTAGCACAGAGAAGCAAAGGATAACTGCTAATCTGGGAATATCAGTTAATATATAACAGGTCTGCCAGCATCACACACAGACAGAGACGGAGAGTGAGAGACACACACACACACAGATAGAGAGTCACACCTAGACAGAGGGAGAGAGAGGGAGCCGGGGAGAGAGACAAACAGACAACCGGATGAACAGACCGCCAAATGGAGAGAGAGAGAGAGAGAGAGAGAGAGAGAAACAGATATGCAGACAGAGACGTATCGTGGGAAGGAGATGCTGACAGACCTATTGTGTATTTGCACCATTTTTTGCTTTTATTATTTAATACTGTCCGCAGTTAATCTGGTTTGATTTGTGCAGCTGATTTAGACAGAGAACTGTAACAATCACGATCGCCTGGCCATGCACCCAATCTTCGCTACAGTCTGATTGGAATCTGGCGTTCTGAGGGGCTCCGAGTTCTTCAGTTGCATACACGATAGCTTCTACACATGAGTTTCTGCCACTGCACTCCACAGTAAACTGCACGAAGGAATGGAAATGCTCCAAGTTTGCTCATTCCAGCAGCAGCAGCACAATCCCACTTTCTGCATCTTGAGGTAGAATGGCATTGAGTGGGTATTCTCACTGCTCGCCCACAGTCAGAACTGCCAGCTGAAAGCGCGAATTAGAATCAATCACGCAGCCCCTTCCTCGGATGGACTTTGTACTATTTGCACTCATACCCAGCCTGTGATAATCTGAGGGAAGCAAGTACCCATGTGGTGAGGCACCGAGGAATGGAGCAAGACCAGTGACTCAGCCCCCTTTCTGAGCTGCCAGCTGGAGATTAACCCAAATCATTAGGAGCTAATTTAATTTGTCAGCTGCAGCGCCAGGCCCCTGCTGGGATAAAATCAAAGACTGCATCCACAATGGTCCTGTAGACAAAGGCACAGCTATACAGGCTAGACAGTCCCAGAGCCAACTAGGGTGCTACACTTAGCGTCAGTGCACCTGGGTAAGGGACAGGTAAAACTCAGGTAGGGCTACAGCTCCTGAGCGCTCCCCTTGTTGGAAAGTGTGCTTGTATAGCTGTCGGGTGAAAGCAGGTCGGGTTCAGCTGTGGTCTTTCCCGCTGTCAGAGTATTTGACAGCGCTCAGTGCGTACTCCCCTCTCCACTCCACCAGGAGTATGTTGGAATACACTCCACTTGGCTGGGTGAGTGCAGCTCCAACAATACTCGAGAAACTCACCAACGTCCAGGACAAAGCAGCCTGCTTGATTGGCACCCCATCCACCACCTTAATCATTCACGCCCTCCACCACAGGCTGCAGTGTATGCCATCTACAAGATGCATTGCAGCAGTTCGCGAAGGCTTCTTCGACAGCACCTCCCAAACCTGCGGCCTCTACCATCTTAAAGGACAAGGGCAGTAGCTGCATGGGAACACCTGCAAATTCCCCTCCAAGTTACACACTATCCTGACTTGGAAATATATCACTGTTTCTTTATCATCGCTGGATCAAAGTCCTGGAACTCCCATCTTACAGCACTGTGGGAGCACCTTCACCACACAGTCTGCAGCGGTTCGAGAAGGCGGCTCATTACCACCTTCTCATGGACATTTAGGGATGGGCAATAAATGCTGGCCTTGCCAGCGACGCCACATTTCAGGAACAAATAAAAATACTTACCCATAGAACAATGGCCCAGCAATTGTCAGTAAAGGAGGAGAGAAAATTGCTGTATGTTTGAGACACATTCCATTTTAAAGCTGTGAGCAATGTAAGAAATTGTGAATTGGAAGAAATAACGAGACCAAGATGTCTTCAGATGGGTGTTAGAATTGAAGGATTCACGGCGCGATACAATAGCTAAAGCGACTTGAACAGCGTGAGCATCAATAACTGATAACGGGCAACTCCAAACACCCGAAGGCCAAGAACAGCCTGTCTGACTCCACCCGTGGGAGGAAGTGAAGAGGAGGGTTTCACCCACGAGTTGAGACAAAGAACCCAACATATCATCGGTTAAATGGCCCTGCCCATATCCTACACCAGGCCCACCCCTAAAAAGAGAATAAAAGAAAGACCCAGAAGGTGTTTCAGGGCAGACGGTGAAGTTAAGATCTGTTCGCCAGCCGTCTGTCCGATCGGGGCTAATAACAGCTATTTGTCACGGTCGTGTGTCTACTCAGTCTATCCTGTTGTGTATTGTGTTTGACTATATTTGAACTATCGGTCCCTTAATACATTGCCTTATAACTCTTAAGACCCTTTGGGTACCTGTGAGTGAGCTGTGATGCTGCAAAATGGAATTGAATTCTGTTGCTTGGTAAGGCTCTGCTCACTCAGCTAGTTTAAGACTGACAAAGCTGTTCACACTCAATACAACTGCTGTTGCTCACACTCCGTATAGCAGTGCACTGATGTTCAGTACAGGCGTGTAATGCTTTTAAATGGTGTCATGACTAATCCCTTTTCCTTCTTCACACAGACAACTGATCTACTGACTCAGGCGATGAGCGAACTGTCGCAGACACTGACAACAGACTACCGCGCATCTCAGGGAGATTATCAGCGCGTGCAGTACATCCCTGTCTCTCAGCACATACAACCAGTTCAGGGACAGCAGCCTCAGCACATCCAACTCCAGGTGGTGCAGGTGGCACAGGTGGGTGATGCATGTGCGTATGACACACACACACACCGACGCGCATGCGCTCACTGACCGACGCGCATGCGCTCACGGGCATGCGCTCACTGACGCACAGGCACGCGCTCACTGACGCACGGGCACGCGCTCACTGACAGAATGAACAAGAGAAGATAACCTTTTACACTGAAGTACAGAAAGACAATGCAAAGTGCTTACGAAAGGTAGGGGAAAGACAGTAACTGCCGAGCAGAAGGTAAATGGGGTGTGGAAAACTTGAGTGAGGAGTACTGAAAGCACAATGAAAGGAAGAAAGCCATAAGAACATAGTAACAGGTGGAGACCAATATGCCCCTCGAGCATGTTCCACCATTCTATTGGACTATGGCTGATCTGCATCTTAACTCCATCTACCCGCCTTGATTCCGTAACCTGTAATACCCTTGCCTAACCAAAATCAATAAATCTCAGTTTTGACATTTTCAGTTAACCTCCAGCTTTTTATGGGAGTGAGCTCCAGATTTCCACTACGCTGTGTGCTTCCTGACATCACCGCTAGAACAGCCAAGCTCTCATTTTAAGATGATGTCCTCTTGTTCTGGACTCCCCCACCAGAGGCAATCGTTGCTCTCTATCTACTCTATCATCTCCTTTAATCATCTTAAACACCTCGATTAGATCACCCTTAATCTTCTATGCTCAATGGAATACAAGCTTAGTCTGTGCAACATATAATTTAATCCTATTAGCCCTGGTATCATTCTCCAAGGCCAATATAGCCTTCCTGAGGGTAGTGCCCAGGACTGAACGCAGTGCTCTAAATGTGGTCTAACCAGAGCTCTCTACAATTGCAATATAACTTCCACCTCATTGTATTCCAGCCCCTTGGGATCAAGGCCAACATTCCATTAGCCTTTTTAATTATGTTTTGTACCTGTTCACTAGCTTTCAGTGATTTTCTCTACATGGACCCCTAAATATCTCTCTTCATGAACAGTACCTATCTTCTCACTATTTAGAAAATACTCTGATCTATCTTTCTTGGGCCCAAAGTGGATGATTTCACACTTCCCCATATTGAACTCCATCTGCCACAGTTTTGCCCACTCAATCTATCAGTGTCTCTTTGCAACTTTCTGCTCACATCTACACTACTACTGTGCCACCAAACTTGGATATGCAACTCCTTATTCCTTGATCTAAGTCATTTATAAATATAGTAAAAAGTTGAGACCCCCGCTACAGATCCCTGAGGGACACCACTAGTCACATTCTACCAATTTGAGTACATAAGCATTATCCCTACTCTCGTCTTAAGCCTCCTTACCAACTCTGTACCCATGTCAATAGGTTGCCTCCAACTCCATGCACTCTCATTTTTGTTAACAGTCTCTTGTGTCTAACCTTATCAAATACTTACTGGAAGTTCATATAAATAACATCCATTGGCATCTACCAAATTAATTACCACATCAGAATATTCAACTGGGTTCGTTCGACATGACTTGCTCTTTACAAATCCATACTGGCTCTCTGATCAGTCTGTCCAAATGCTCAGTCACTGTCCTGAAATAACAATTCTAGTAACTTCCCCACAACAGACATTGGACTAATAGGCCTATAGAAAGAAGAATTTTGAAGCTGGATAGATCCAAGGGAGGAAGTTGCACAAAGCAGAGGCTTGGCAGTGTTCATTAATGGAAGCAGTGGGTAACAGGAAGCGTACCTGTATTGGAGGAATGGATGTTTGTCGGAATGTACAGCTGAAGGAAATTGCTGAAGATGGAGAGATGAGGTCACGCTGAAGCAAGGACAGGGATCTTGAAGTCAGTTCTCTGGGGCACAGAGAGCCAATGCAAGATGAAGGGGATAAGTTGATAGGGATGTGGAATTTTATTGGGATAAGAACATGAGCCGTGGCATTCTGAATAAGTTGTAATTTGTGAAATGTGCAGGGAGGAGTCAAACAGATGATGGGCGTGGATTAGGGTTTTGGCAGCTTATGAATGAGGGGTCAGCTGTGGCTCAGTGGGTAGCACTGTTGCCTCTGAGTCGGAGGTTGTGCGTTCAAGTCCAACTCCACAGACTTGAGCACAGGATCTAGTCTGACACTGTCAGATAAGACTTTAAACCGAAACCCCCTCTGCCCTCTCAGATGGATATAAAAGATCCCATAGCACTATTTTGAAGAGGCACGGGTGTTCTCCCAATATTTATCTCTCAACCAACTCCTAAAAATAGATGATCTGGTCATCATCTCTGGGAGCTTGCTGTATGCAAATTGGCTGCCGCGATTTCTGCATTATAACAGTGACTACACTTCAAAAGTACTTCATTGGCTGTAAAGCACTTTGGCAAAGGCACTGTGTCAATGAGAGTCCATTCCTTCCATTTGGTTGGAGGATAATGGGAGATGGGTTTCGATGGAGAGTTGGGGACATGGAGGATGGACATCAATGGGAGAGTTCGGGTGCTGAAGAGATGGGCTTTGATGGGAGGGATGGGTTTCGATGGGAGAGTTGGTACTGGGGGGGATGGGCTTCGATGGGAGAGTTGGTACTGTGGGGGGGGGGGAATGGGCTTCGATGGGAGAGCTGGTACTGGGGGAGATGGACTTCGATGGGAGAGCTGGTACTGGGGGGATGGGCTTCGATGGGAGAGCTGGTACTGGGGGGGATGGGCTTCGATGGGAGAGCTGGTACTGGGTGGGGATGGGCTTCGATGGGAGAGCTGGTACTGGAGGGATCGGCTTCGATGGGAGAGCTGGTATTGGGGGGGATGGGCTTCGATGGGAGAGCTGGTACTGGGGGGGGGATGGGCTTCGATTGGAGAGTTTGTACTGGGGGGGATGGGCTTCGATGGGAGAGCTGGTACTGTGGGGGGATGGGCTTCGATGGGAGAGTTGGTACTGGGGGATGGGCTTCGATGGGAGAGTTGGTACTGGGGGATGGGCTTCGATGGGAGAGCTGGTACTGGGGGATGGGCTTCGATGGGAGAGCTGGTACTGTGGGGGGGGGGGGGAATGGGCTTCAATGGGAGAGCTGGTACTGGGGGGGGGGGATGGGCTTCGATGGGAGAGTTGGTACTGGGGGGAATGGGCTTCGATGGGAGAGTTGGTACTGGGGGATGGGCTTCGATGGGAGAGTTGGTACTGAAGGGATGGGCTTCGATGTGAGAGTTGGTACTGGGGGGGATGGGCTTCGATGGGACAGCTGGTACTTGGGGAGGATGGGCTTCGATGGGAGAGTTGGTACTGGGGGAGGGAATGGGCTTCGATGGGAGAGTTAGAATGCTAAAGCGAGTGGACTTACTTTCGCCAGCCAGCTGCTGACACACGTGTAGTATTTTAAGTTCAAATACAGAAAGTCTTCAAACTAGGGTGAAATCCCCATAACAAGAGTCACTGGGACTTATGTGATAAACTTGTAGAAGAATAGGACGGAGCACGGACTACTGAAAGCTTTCGTCATGACTTGGGTGGGTAAAGGCTTCTAGAAATCATAGAAACATAGAAATCTACAATGCAGGAGGAGGCCATTTCGGCCCATCGTGTCCGCGCTGGCCAACAAAGAGCCACACGGCCCTCGATCAGCAGCCCTAAAGGTTACATATGAACAGTGGAGGAAAGGTAAAGAACACCTGGCCCAACCAGTCCGCCCCACACAACTGCGACACTCCTTGCACCGAAACATTCTACACTTCACCCCAACCAGAGCCATGTGATCTCCTGGGAGAGGCAAAAACCAGATTAAAAACCCAGGCCAATTGGGGAAAAATAATACGAAAAATTCCTCTCCGACCCATCCAGGCGATTGAAACGAGACCAGGAGATTACCCTGGCCGTATTTGATTCCCTGCAGTACTTACCATCGTGTCTGTGCCAGCCAACAAGAGGTTATCCAGTCTAATCCCACTTACCAGCTCTAGGTCCGTAACCCTGCAGGTTACGGCACTTCAGTTGTCCATCCAAGCACCTTTTAAATGTGGTGAGGGTTTCTGCCTCTACCACCTTTCTAGGCAGCGAGTTCCAGATCCCCACAACCCTCTGCGTGAAGAAGCCTCCCCTCAAATCCCCTCTCAACCTTCCACCAACCACCTTAAAATTATGCCCCCTTGTAATTGACCCCTCCACCAAGGGAAATAGGCCCCTGATATCCACTATATCCAGGCCCTCAAAATTTTGTACACCTCAGAGGTCTCCTCTGTTCTAATGAGAACTATGGGTGCACTGCATGTTCCTGATCTCTGGCTTACTGCCTTGGGAAGTGAAGGATATTTATCCAACCCTGAGTCAGTCTTGTGCACCTCTAAATTGCCAGTCAGAGAGTAACTGAGCCCTGAACCCAGTTACCCACAGCCTCTCTCAGCCAGGGATGGTGTGTGCCAGTAAGAAGGGAACACACACTAGGCTACTGCTTAGCAACTCTTAATAAGGTTTTCTCCTGGGTAGTGGGTCAATTCACTGACAAGAGAATAAACAAGAGCAAGGGAAACGGTAGAACTTTAGTGAAGGCAGCTGGTGTAGGTGTTTGCTATTCCTGAGTACTCTGCCTGTGTACTGCTGCCAAGCCTGTGTCCGCTGTGGGAACTAGCAGCTCTCTAAATTTCAGCAATTTCAAATGTGGAATTATTGGAAATAATTGTAAGAATTCAGACAATTCCTTTACATGCTGTTAGTAACATTCTTTCTTATTTCCCCCAATGATTGACCAGTTAGGAGAAGGATCTCTTTGAAAGTGGCTCCAAGATGATGTGCCAGGCTCATCAATGGGACCTGGATGGGAAGATCCTTCACTGTGAGCTGGGATTGTTCCTAATCAGCTCCAGATAGACCTGTAAGCTGAAGATTTAATGGCGAGTGTGACCCTGGTTGGTTACGCTAAGGGAAGGCCAGCAGTGCTCTATGCTGATGAGCTACCTGTAGACATATTTGGGTACTGGGTTGCATTCATAGGGCACTTTGCCGGCTTATGGTGTGAGTGCTGATTCACTGTGTACCTTTTGAGAGCGAGCTGGACCGGTTCCTGGCTGGGCTGGAGGTTGATAGATAGGTACCAAGTAATAAAAGTCAAGATCAATGTCGTCTCCTGGTCTAGTTTAGATCACCTCGCGGGGGATCGGAGAAGAATTTTCCAAGTTTTATTCCATTATTGGCCTTGGTTTGTGATCTGATTTAACGCCTCTTCCAGGAGGCTGCGTGGCACCCAGGCGGTAAGGAGTCTCTTTGTGTGATGCATAAGGGATCACAACTCTATCAACAGTCTGATCTTTTTCTGTCCAACGTTTTTGCATGTTCGTATGTGGTGTTTGCTGTTGGGAGCCTGTGTTTAAGTGCTCTGGATTTGGGTAAGTGAGATGTGTTCCTACAGAGAGAGTGTACACTCCATTTCAGGCAAACATACTTTACCTGTGCATCTTACTCTGGGGACTATTAAGAATGGTGATAGGTTTCTGCAAGTGTCAAACACTAGCTAAAGGTTGCTTTTCCCTTTTACACCGAGGCTGCAGCAGTGAAGACAGGTGGGCATCAATACTGTTTTAAATGCAGCAGTAGGAACTGGCATGGATCCCTCCCTCTCAGCACAGGAAGTGTGACCCTGCTTGTGGTGGGGGGTAGCACCTGATCTCCACTTGGCCCTTCTCTGTGATGACCTGCTGTGATTTGCAGCTTGTGAGATCTTTTTTAAATTTATTCTTACACGGGATGTGGGTGTCGCCAGCAAGGTCAGCATTTATTGCTCGTCCCTAATTGCCTTCGAGAAGGTTGTGGTGAGCCGCCTTATACAACTGAGTGGCTTGCTAGGCTAGTTCAAAGGACTGTTGAGAGTCAATCACGGGGATCTGGAGTCACACATATCGGCCAGACCGGGCAAGGACGGCAGATCTCCTTCCCTAAAGGATATTAGTGAGCCAGACGGTAGTGTAGTGGTAACAATCACCGGACTAGTAATCCAGAGGCCTAGACAAATGATCTAAAGATCCGAGTTCAAATCCCACCACGGCAGCTGGGGAATATAAATTCAGTTAATTAAATAAAAATCTGGAATTTAAAAAATCTAGTGTCAGATGACCATGAAACTACCGGATTGTCATAAAAACCCATCTGGTTCACTAATGTCCTTTAGGGAAGGAAATCTGCCGTTCTTACCTATTTGTGACTCCACAGCAATGTGATTGACTCTTATCTGTCCTCTGAAATGCCGGAGCAAGCCACTCAGTTGTGCACAATCGCTGCGAAAAACAATAACAATAAAACCCGACAGATCACTTGGCACCGGCTACAGACACGACAACAGCACACCCGAAGATTTGCAGCCCATCGACCCTGCAAATCCTCCTCATCAACATCTGAGGACTTGTGCCAAAATTGGGCGAGCTGTCCCAAAGACTAGGCAAGCAACAGTCTGATATAGTCATACTCACAGAATCAGACCTTTCAGCCAATGTCCCAGACTCCTCCATCACCATCCCTGGGTATGTCCTGTCCCACCGGCAGGACGGACCCACCAGGGGTGGCAGCTCAGTGGTATATAGTCGGGTGGGAGTGGCCCTGGGAGTCCTCAACATTAATTCCAGACACCATGAACTCTCATGGCTTCAGGTCAAGCATGGGCAAGGAAACCTCCTGCTGATTACCACCTACCGCTCTCCCTCAGCTGATGAATCAGTACCCCTCCATGTTGAACACCACTTGGAAGAAGCACTGAGGGTCGCAAGGGCACAGAATGTACTCTGGGTGGGGGACTTCAATGTCCATCATCAAGAGTGGCTCGGTAGCACCTACTGACCGAGCTGGCTGAGTCCTGAAGGACATAGCTGTCAGACTGGGCCTGCGGCAGGTGGTGAGAGAACCAACACAAGGGAAAAACCTACTTAACCTCGTCCTCACCAATCTACCTGTCGAAGATTCATCTGTCCATGACAGCATTGGTAGCAGTGACCACCGCACAGTCATTGTGGAGACAAAGTCCCGTCTTCACACTGAGGACACCCTCCATCGTGTTGTGTGGCACTTATCATCATCATCATAGGCAGTCCCTCAAAACGAGGATGACTTGCTTCCACGCCAAAAAAGGATGAGTTCACAAGTGTTTCAATGAAGGACCTAATATTCCAGGTCCTGAACTACACCACCGTGCTAAATGGGATAGATTCAGAACAGATCTACCAGCTCAAAACTGGGCATCCATGAGGCGTTGTGGGCCAGCAGCAGAATTGTATTCCACCACAATCTGTAACCTCATGGCCCGGCATATCCCTCACACTACCATTACCATCAAGCCTGGGGACCAACCCTATTTCAATGAGGAGTGTAGAAGAGCATGCCAGGAGCAGCACCAGGTGTATCTAAAAATGAGGTGCCAACCTGGGGAAGCTGCAACACAGGACTACATGCATGGTAAAATGTGGAAGCAACATGCTATGGACAGGGCTAAGCAATCCCACAATCAGTGGATCAGATCAAAGCTCTAGTCCTGCCACATCCAGTCGTGAATGGTGGTGGATCATTAAACAACTAACGGGAGGAGGAGGCTCCATGAATATCCCCATCCTCAATGATAGCGGAGCCCAGCACGTGAGTGCAAAAGACAAGGCTGAAGTGCTTACAACCATCTTCAGCCAGAAGTTCCGAGTGGATGAACCATATCGGCCTCCTCCTGAGGTTTTAACCATCACAGAAGCCAGTCTTCAGCCAATTCGATTCACTCCATGTGATATCAAGAAACGGCTGAGTGCACTGGATACAGCAAAGGCAATGGGCCTCGACAACATCCTGGCTGTTGTGCTGAAGACTTGTGCTCCAGAACTAGCCGCGTCTCTAGCCAAGCTGTTCCAGTACAGGTACAACACTGGCATAGATCCGACATTGGAAAACTGTCCAGGTATGTCCTGTCCACAAAAAGCAGGACAAATCCAATCAGGCCAATTACCACCCCATCAGCCTACTCTCAAGCAAAGTGATGGAAGGTATCGTCGACAGTGCTATCAAGCTGCACTTACTCACCAATAACCTGCTCATTGATGCCCAGTTTGGGTTCCGCCAGGATCACTCGGCTCCAGACCTCATTACAGCCCTGGTCCAAACATGGACAAAAGAGCTGAATTCCAGAGGAGAGGTGAGAGTGACTGCCCTCGACATCAAGGCAGCATTCGACCGAGTGTGACATCAAGGAGCCCTAGTAAAACTGAAGTCCATGGGAATCGGGGGGGAAAACTCTATACTGGCTGGAGTCATACCGAGCACAAAGGAAGATAGTGGTTGGAGGTCAATCATCACACCCTCAGGACATCACTGCAGGAGTTCCTCAGGGCAGTGTCCTAGGCCCAACCATCTTCAGTTGCTTCATCAATGAACTTCCCTCCATCATAAGGTCAGAAGTGGGGATGTTCGCTGATGACTGCACAGTGTTCAGTGCCATTCACAACCCCTTAGATAATGGAGCAATTCATGCCTGCATACATCATCATCATCATCATAGGCAGTCCCTCGAAATCGAGGAAGACTTACTTCCACTCTAAAAGTGAGTTCTCAAGTGACTGTACAATCCAATACAGGAATTACAGTCACTACCACAGGTAGGACAGACAGACAGTTGTTGAAAGAAAGGGTGGGCGGAGAGTGTGGTTTGCTGCACGCTTCTTCCGCTGCCTGCGCTTGGTTTCTGCAGGCTCTCGGCGACGAGACTCGAGGTGCTCAGCTCCCTCCCGGATGCTCTTCCTCCACTTAGAGCGGTCTTTGGCCATGGATTCCCAGGTGTCGGTGGGGATGTTGCACTTTATCAAAGAAGCTTTGAAAGGTTTTCTTGAATCATTTCCTCTGCTCACCTGGGGATCGCTTGCCGTGTACAGCATACAGCAGGATCTGGACAACATTCAGGCTTGGGCTGATAAGCGGCAAGTAACATTCGCGCCACACAAGTGCCAGGCAATGACTCCAACAAGTGAGAGTCTAACCACCGCACCTTAACATTCAATGGCATTACCATCGCCAAATCCCCCACCATCAACATCCTGAGGATCACCATTGACCAGAAACTTAATTGGACCAGCACATAAATATTGTGGCAACAAGGGCAGGTCAGAGACTGGGTATTCTGCGGCGAGTGTCTCTCCTCCTGACTCCCTAAAGCCTTTCCACCATCTACAAGGCACAAGTCAGGAGTGTGATGGAATACTCTCCACTTGCCTGGATAAGTGCAGCTCCAACAACACCCGAGAAGCTCGACACCATCCAGGACAAAGCAGCCCGCTTGATTGGCATCTCATCCACTACCTTAAACATTCACTCCCTCCACCACCAGCGCACCATGGCTGCAGTGTACCATCTACAAGACGCACTGTAGCAACTTGCCAAGGCTTCGTCAGCAGCATCTCCCAAACCCGTGACCTCTACCACCTAGCAAGACAAGGGCAGCAGGCACATGGGAACACCACCACCTCCACGTTCCTTTCCAAGTCACACACCACCCTGATTTGGAAGCCGATTGCCATTCCTTCATTGTTGCTGGGTCACAATCCTGGAACTTCCTCCCTAACAGCACTGTGGGAGCACTTTCACCACACGGACTGCAGCGGTTCAAGAAGGCGGCTCACCACCACCTTCTCGAGGGCAATTAGGGATGGGCAATAAATGCCGGCCTTGCCAGCAATGCCCACATCCCATGAGCAAATTTTTTATATAAAGAGTTTTTAAAAAATCACCATTACTGACACAAGCTTTTTTATTGCAGATTTATTTATTCATTGAATTCAAATTCCCCAGCAGCTGCCGTGGTAGGATTTGAACTCGCGTCGCCAGATCATTATTCCAGGCCTCTGGATTACCAGTCCAGTGACATAATCACTATGCTATCTTAACAATAGATATGTGCCACATTCCCGAGGGCTGTATAATGGGGTGCGGTGAGCTTCCTGCAAGTTCATTGACCACATTTCTTCAAAGGCTTCAGTGCTTTTATTTATCTTGTTTGCTGAAACCTGTGGAATGAAGAGATTAGCCCTGAATGCAGTTGGTAAAAAGTGGCAGAAGAAAATGCAACAACCATATTCTGGCTCTCCTCCTATAAATTCGTCTTCAGTTGGAATTGTTTTAAGATGGATATTTTATCAGAAATAAGTAATGGCATAATAAATAGGAGCAGGAGAAGACCATACTGATCTTCTCGCTATAATAATCATGGAATAAAACAAAAACAAAGGCTTGCATTTATATAGAGCCTTTCACAGCCACCGGACATCTCAAAGGACTTTACAGCCAATGAAGTAATTTTTGAGTGTGGTCACTGTTGTAATGTAGAAAACGCGGCAGCCAATTTGCGCACAGCAAGCTCCCACAGACAGCAATGTGATCATGACCCAGATAATTTGCTTTGTTATGTTGGTTGAGGGATAAATATTAGCCAGGACACCAGGGATAACTCCCCTGCTCTCCTTCGAAAAGTGCCATGGGATCTTTTACGTCCACCTGAGAGGGCAGATGGGGCTTGAGTTTAACGTCTCCTCCGAAAGAATGATCTCAACAATGTTCTTGGAGCTCCCCCGAAGATTTAGGGTGTTTATCGAGTCTACAGGCCAGCTTCTACTTGCGGTCTGGGTGCAGTTAGCTGGGTGGGTTGGCAGTATGTTTGTTACAGTCGGCCTTGGGATAGCGAGGGTGCTGCCAAGGCTTTTGCTCCTGATTACTATCCAGTGGGCTCTTGTCTGGTCGAATACCCTATCAGCACTTGAAAATCATGGCCACTTTGGATAGGGTGACATCTTTCCATCTGCATCCCAGGAAAAGTTGGAGCCTTCAGGAGAGAAGGGGTGAAAAGAAGGTGCTTGTTTTAAAATGCTCATCATCAGTATGGTCATCACATGAAGTGATGCAGCATTGCTGTTGTATTTGTGAGAAGGTTAATAATTCCTCCTGTGTCTGTCTCATTTCAGGCCTCCTCCCCGCACCAGAATCAGCATTCCACTGTGGACGTCAGCCAGCTGCATGACCCTCATGCCTTCGCACAGCACCCCATTCAGGTCCAGCACGTCCAGGTGACGGAGCAGTCCAACGCCATGGCTCCCTCTGCATCCCAGGTAACCTTCATTGGGACAATGCGTGACACATTACCGCAGGTACACATCCTCCACACTCCACTGAGCAAACTCACCCAGGCCCCGTCCCTGGGAAAAGAATTCACCTGAGAGACTAGGTTTCATGATGTCCCAGCACCGTCTCCCATGTGACCTCTTCCTGCTGTCGTGCTGATTATAAAGCAAGCCCTGCCCCTCGGGTTTCAATTGGTTTCCTCAGCACATGCTCTCAAATTGTAACATAGACACCTCACTTCATTAATGAAGAAATGTTTTGTTTGCTGTCTCTGTTGGTCCACAGCTTGAAGCAAAATGTCCGCTGATGGCCCCGAACAGGCTTTGTGGCGTAAGTGCTCACCTGTCCTTTACAGGTGATCACAGTAAATGCCCACCGTGACTTAGTGTAGCAGAGCGGGAGTGTTTTCTCTGCAGGTCCTGACTGACCAGTGGCAACAACACTGCATCCTTCATGCCAGGAGCAGGCCATGGTAACACACATTTGACTAAATAACAGCAGCAAATGCACTTCAAAACTAATCTGCCACTTGTAAAGAGCTTTGGCACATCCTAAGGACGTGGTACGGTGCAAGTTCTATTTTATTTCTTTTACAGCTCCCCTCGGCCATGTTATTGTAACTATCTTGGATTTCATTTCAGAAATGCAACTTTGTCCCACCCCGCCACCCTGAGCGGTGGTTATGAAATGTCCATCTGTCTTTGTGACATATGTCAGGATGGGTCATTGGTACATTTATCCGTATCTGGACGATTAACCAAAGAACTCTATGTTCTGAGTCTGCTCAGGGAGAAGCATTTGCCACATTCCAGGAGCTCCGCTTCAGTTATGTAACTATACAAAGCCCTACCTTGAGTTGATGCAAAACATTGCATTTCTATAGTACCTTTCAAGTCCTTGGAATGCCCCAAAGCACTTCCCAGACAAATATTTTTGAAGTGTTGTAATGCAGGCAAACGCAGCACTCACTGTATGCACATTGAGGGCCTGCCATTGCCGTGAGGTGAGCCATCAGTTGGTCTGCTTTTGGGATGGTGTTGGTTGAGGGAGGAATGTTGGCCAAATCACGGAGAACTCCCTGTTCTTCAAATAGTGCTGTGAATTCTTTTAGATCCAGACGGGAGATTTGTTTTAACATCTCCTGAAAGACTGCACCTCCGACAATGCAGCAGCGAAGTGTCAGTCGAGATTATGATCTCCAATCCTGAAGTTGAATCCTTCAGAGTCAGGCTCCATCCTGGGCTTTTCAGAAACAAGTCAAGATTAATAGTATCTGATGTGCAGGAACCTTCACCAGAAACTGTTGCCTATAATTAGTCAGAGGCATTTCTTTTGGATATTTTGCCCTCATGGAAACTTCTATCTGCTGCCTAGTTCAACACAACTTGGCTGGTCTCCAATGGTGTGTGGAGGAAGCAAACTGAAAGAGAAGGAAAGACTACCTACCATTGTTATTTGCGCACCATGCTTCTTCCCCACAGTTTTGAAGAGTCTTTCACTTTTCAGCCATTCTTGTCTGCAAAATAACCAAGTGAAACCTCAGGAACTTGCCTTATGTAGACCCTGAGGACATGGGGGATATTTCTGATACACAGGCGCTGAAATTCAGGGCCAGAAAACTGCCGCACCTACCGTTTTAAAAGTTTCTTTCCCACCGGGATCGTTGAAGTGGTCTCTCCATTGATTTTTGGCACTTAGGGTTTTTTGACATTGACCGGAAGTTGGTCATAGCGGGAGTTTGGCAGCAAGGTCGGCTGAGGTTGGACGGGACTCCGCCGCTATCACGGAACGGTGGTGATGTCAGAGCGCGTGTGCGTCACCACGCTCTCCTCCATTAAAGGGGAGAGAATCCGTCATTTTATATCTTCGGCCACTGGGTCACCAGGGAGGGTTTCGACCGGGCCAAGAGTGGGTACCAGGCTGCCTGATGGCGGCCCAGCTGAACCCGTGGGCACTATTTTGCCCGCTGATCGGGAAGTCGGTCGGCAAAAATAAAGACATGGCGGCTGCAGCAGTGGGCCTTCCCCTTGAAGGACCGCCACGCTGCTGGGACGCACACAGTGAGGAGAAGGTTCACTGTCGGGGGCACCGTGTGGCGGGGCAATGATTTTTTAACCTGAATTTCGGTCGATGTATTTTGCAGGTGCGGGAGAGCGGTGGTGCGTGTTTTGATGACTCGCTTGTGGCGGTCATCAGCATTGGGGTGGAATTGGGTCCAGGTCGAAAAATCTCCAGCCTGAATTTGGGTCGGGGCGGCCAGTTGACCACAAAACGGCGGCCATGGGATTCTGCCACATGGCTGCCGCAAACGGGCAGTGATGGGTCTCTCAGAGACCCTGAATTTCAGCCCCACAGTGTCATGGGTCTCAGAGACCCTGAATTTCAGCCCCACAGTGTCATGAAACATCGTCCTCCATGTGATTGTTTTTCAAGGAATGTGAGCAGGATTTGGCTCCAGTGGTATGGCAAAAGATGAAGACTTCCAATGCTAGATAATCTTTGTCCAAGAGAGCAGGCAGGTGAGAATTCTACAAGAGAAGGATCCGGTGGTTCTTGAGTCTGAACCCAACAAATACAGAGTCATCATAGGCAGTCCCTCGAAATCGAGGAAGACTTGCTTCCACTCTTTTATAAAAAAAAAAAAAGTTCTTGGGTGACTGAACAGTCCAATGCGGGAATTACAGTCTCTGTCACAGGTGGGACAGACAGTGGTTGAAGGAAAGGGTGGGTGGGACTGGTTTGCTGCCTGCGCTTGGTTTCTGCATGCACTCGGCGACGAGACTCGAGGTGCTCAGCACCCTCCAAGATGCACTTCCTCCATTTAGAGCGGTCTTTTGGCTAGGGTCTCCCAGGTGTCAGTGGGGATGTTGTATTTTATCAAGGAGGCTTTGAGGGTGTCCTTCAAACGTTTCATCTGCCCACCTTGGGCTCGCTTGCCGTGTAGGAGTTCCGAGTAGAGTGCTTGCTTTAGGAACCTTGTATCAGGCATGTGGGCAATGCGGCCCGGCCAGTGGAGCTGGTCGAGTGTGGTCAGTGCTTCGATGCTGGGGGTGTTGGCATGGCCGAGGACGCTAACGTTGGTGCGTCTGACCTCCCAGGGGATTTGCAGGATCTTGCGGAGACATTGTTGGTGGTATTTCTCCAGCGATTTGAGGTGTCTACTGCACATGGTCTATGTCTCTGAGCCATACAGGAGGGCGGGTATCACTACAGCCCTGTAGACCGTGAGCTTGGTGGCAGATTTGAGGGCCTGATCTTCAAACACACTTTTCCTCAGGCGACCGAAGGCTGCGCTGGCGCACTGGAGGCGGTGTTGAATCTTGTTGTCGATGTCTGCCCTTACTGGTATGGAAAGTGGTCCACGTTGTCCAAGGCTGCGTCGTGGATCTTGATGACTGGGGGGGGCAGTGCTGTGTGGCGGGGTCAGGTTGGTGGAGGACCTTTGTCTTACAGATGTTTGGGAAGTGTTCCTCGCCCTGGCAGCAGCCATACTGTAAAATCTGTGACTTTCAGGGATAAGAAATGTTGCAGGATCTCTGGATGCACAGCTTTAAGTGTGTCTTGACACATTCCACCTGCTACTGGACAACATAGAGCTTTTAATCCCTTTCATTATCAAACTACTAGAGTTGAAGTTCAAAAGCTTCATATTGAGAGCTCTTCAAAGATATAAAAAAAAATGGAGCAGTACATTCCAACACTCTGTAGCATACAGATCAATAAAATCCAAAGAGTTTCCTCCAGTCTACTCGGGTCCCAGAACGAAAAGCGTAATGGAGGGGTCGGGGGTATGCACTGCTTTCGATGTTGTCGCAGTATGTATATTGACTGATTTCTTATGCTCTTTGGACTCTGTGTTTGATTGTAGAGTGGAGGTCAGCCACTGAGCCCTTCATCCCAGCAGCAACAGGAACTCAGCCCTTCCCAGTTACAGGGCGGAACATCAACACAAAACCAGGTCTTACAGCAGCAACCAACGGCTACTGTACAGCATACGTACCTTCCCAGCACGTGGGGAACCTTTCGCAACTACTGTAAGTGGCTGTCGTAGCTCAGACAAACACTTGATGCAGACACAGTCAAGCCCCATTTCCACCCCCCCCTCCCTCCCCCACCACCCCATGTATGAAACCAACACTCGCCCTAAAACATGCTAAAACTCAAAGTTGAATTCCTGCAATATTGAGATTGTTTGTTCCGATCACAATCAGCCTGTAGTTTCTGGATCAAGACCAATCATGCACAGGTCACTCAACCGCTGACAAAGTCCAGGATTTGCAGATCTCCAGTGATAGGAGGTAGGGCAGAATCAGCACAAGTAAATTGGATTTGAGATCTGCTGCCTGTGGCTCTGTCCATGGGCCATGTGCTACATAACAGAAACAGCATGGAGGGAGGATACTCACTATGGATGCAAAGTTCTAGAAAAATTCCTTTGCTAAACTGCAATTATAAACCTTGCAAGTTCACGGAAGGTATTCTTCTTCAAACTGCCTGGAGCTTCCCAGGAGTGTTAAAATTAAGTTGACCCAGAATCTGCAGCAGGTTTGCTCAAGTTTGGTACCCTGCCAGGTCCCCGCTGAGGATTTCACCTGAATGTACAAGTAATCAGGAAGGCAAATGGAACATTGACCTTTATTGCAAGGGGGGGTGGAGTACAAAAGTAGGGAAGTCCTGATACAACTGTACAGGGCGTTGGTGAGACCACATCTGGAGTACTGCGTACAGTTTTGGTCTCCTTATTTAAGGAGGGATATACGTGCAGTGGAGGCAGTTCAGAGAAGGTTCATTAGGTTGATTCCTGAGATGAAGGGATTGTCTATGAGGAAAGGTTGGGCCTGTACACATTGGAGTTTAGAAGAATGAGAGGTGATCTTATTGAAACATAAGATTCTGAGGGGGCTTGACGGTAGATGCTGAGAGGAAGTTTCCCCTCGTGGGGAATCTAAAACTAGGGAGCATAGTTTCAGATTAAGAGGTCGCCCTTTTAAGATGGAGATGAGGAGGAATTTCTTCTCT
Source organism: Pristiophorus japonicus (assembly GCF_044704955.1). NCBI lineage: Eukaryota > Metazoa > Chordata > Chondrichthyes > Pristiophoridae > Pristiophorus > Pristiophorus japonicus. Next base: position 165,869,452 of record NC_091987.1, read on the forward strand.
CAGAGAGTCGTGAATCTTTGGAATTCTCTACCCCAGAGAGCTGTGGAGGCTGGGTCATTGAATATATTCAAGACTGAGATAGACAGCTTCTTGAACTATAGGGGAGTCAAGGATTATGGGGAACGGGCAGGAAAGTGGAGTCAACCATGATATTGAATGGCAGAACAGGCTTGAGGGGCCATATGGCCTTCTCCTGCTCCTATTTCTTATGTTCTTATGACATAGTAATCAATCTGTGGCTAACTGAAGAAGTTAAGGATAGTATAGATTAAAAGCAGCTGTTTATAATGTTGCAAAGATTAGGAGAGCTTTAGAAATCAGCAAAGGAGAATGAAAAAATTGATAAAAAGGGAGAAAATAAAATGAGAGTAAATTAGCAAGAAATCTAAAAACAGATTGTAAAAGCTTCTACAAGTATATAAAAAGGAAGAGAGTAGCAAAAGCAAGCATTGGTCCCTTCGAGGCTGAGACAGGAGAAATTATATTGGGGAGCAAGGAAATGGCAGAGATTTTAAACAAATATTTTGAATCTGTCTTCACAATAGAAGACACAAAAAGTATACCAAAAATAGTGGGGAGCCAAGGGGCTAATGAGAGTGAGGAACTTAAAGTAATTAATATCAGTAGAGAATAAGTACTTAAGAAACTAATAGGTCTAAAAACCAATAAATCCCTGGACCTGATGGACTACATCCTAGTGTTTTAAAAGAGGTGGCTGCAGGGATAGTGGATGAATTGGTTGTGATCTTTCAAAACTCCCTAGATTCTGAAACGGTTCCAGCAGATTTGAAGGTAGCAAATGTAATTCAAGAAAGGAGGGACAGAGAAAACCGGGAACTACAGACCAGTTAGCCTGACATCAGTCATCAGGGAAATGCTGGAATCCATTATTAAGGAAGTGGTAACAGGGTTCTTAGAAAATCATAAAATAGTTAGGCACAGTCAACATGGTTTTATGAAAGGAAAGTCGTGTTCCGCAAATTTATTCACATTTTTTGAGGATGTAACTGGTAGGGTAGATAAAGGGGAGCCAGTAAATATATTTGGATTTTCAAAATGCATTCGATAAGGTGCCACATAAAAGCTTGTTGAGCAAGATAAGGGCTCATGGGGTTAGGGGTCATGTATTAGCATGGACAGAGGATTGATTAACGGAAATAAAACAGAGAAGGGACAAACGTGTAATTTTCAGATTGACAGGCTATAATTAGTGGAGTTCCACAAGGATTAGTGCTTGGGCCTCAGCTATTTACAATCTGCATTAATTACTTAGATGAAGGAACGAGTGTAATGTATCCAAGTTAGCTGACGATACAACACTAGGTGGGAAAGTAAGATGTGAGGAGGACACACAGAGCTTGTCAAGAGGTATAGACAGATTAAGTGAGTGGGCAATAAGGTGGCGGATGGAGTATAATGTGGGGAACTGTGAGGTTATTCATTTCGGTAGGAAGACAACATTTTTTTAAATGGTGAAAACTATTGATGGTTGGTGTTGAGATTTAGGTGTCTAGTACAAGAAACATAGAGTTAATATGCAGATGTACATCAAGCAATTAGGAAGGCAAATGGCATGTTGGCCTTTATTGCTCGGGAGTTGGGGGACTAGAGTAAGGATATCTGGCTACAATTGTACAGGGCCTTGGTGAGACCACACGTGGAGTCCTGTGTGCAGTTTTCGTCTCCTTTTCTAAGGAAGGATTGACTTGCCTTAAAGGTGGTGCAACAAATGTTCACTAGATTGATTCTTGGGATGAGACGGTTGTCCTATGAGGAGAGATTGAGTAGGTTGGGCCTATACTCTCTGGAGTTTAGAAGATTGAGAGGTGATATCATTGAAAGGTACAATATTCTGAGGGGGTTTAACAGAATAGATGCTGAAAGGTTGATCCACCTGGCTGCAGAATCTAGAACTAGGGGGCATAGTCTCAGAATAAGGGGTTGGCCATTTAAGACGGAGGTGAGGAGGAATTTCTTCATTCAGTGGGTTGTGAATCTTTTGAATTATCTGCCCCAAAGAGCTATGGATGATCAGTCGTTGAGTATATTCAAGGCTGAGAAACTTAGATTTTTGGACTTTAGAGGAATCCAGGGATATGAGGAAAGTGGAGTTGAGGTTGAAGATCAGCCTTGATCTTATTGAATAGCAGAGTAGGCTCAAGGGGCTGTATGGCCTACTTCTGCTTCTAATTCTTATGTTCATATGAAATCTAGGCCATCATTTGCTTTTCATTGGTTGTTGTGTTATATACAAATCCGGCCTCCCCTGGGGAAACATCTCTCTTCCCAGCCCTATTCTCCTGAGGGCACTGGCTAATACTGTTAGCTGCTCTCTAACACATCAACCAAGTGACCCCCATGCGTGCCCAGGTCACTCCGGTTTTTTTTAGTAATTATTTTGTGCTTTTCATATAAAATTCTGACGGGACTGGACAGGTTAGATGCAGGAAGAATGTTCCCGATGTTGGGGAAGTCCAGAACCAGGGGTCACAGTCTAAGGATAAAGGATAAGCCATTTAGGGCCGAGATGAGGAGAAACTTCTTCACCAGAGAATTGTGAACCTGAGGAATTCTCTACCAAAGAAAGTTGTTGAGGCCAGTTCGTTAGATATATTCAAAAGGGAGTTAGATGTGTCCTTTACGGCTAAAGGGATCAAGAGGTATGGAGAGAAAACAGGAATGGGATACTGAAGTTACATGATCAGCCATGATCATATTGAATGATGGTGCAGGCTCGAAGGGCCGAATGGCCTACTCCTGCACCTACTTTCTATGTTTCATGTCCTCGGGAATCTCAAGGGGCTTCACTGCTGAACTATTTTTGAAGTGTGATCACTGGTGTTTTGTAGGCAATCGAAGCACTTAACTTATGCACAGATGAATTACCAGTTCATCTGCTTTGATGGTATTGGATGAGGGAGGAATGTTGTATGGACATCAGGAGAACTCCTTGCTCTTTGAATAGTGCTATGTGATCTTTTGGAACATAGGGTGATTGTAACAGGAGCAGGCCATTCAGTCCCTCAAGCCTGTACCATCATTTAATTAGATCATGGCTGGTCTGTATCTTAACTCCATCTACCTGCCTTGGTTCCAACACCTTTAATACCATTGTCTAACAAAAATATACCAATTTCAATTTTTAAATGTTCAATTGACCCCCCCCGGCCTCAACAGCTTTTTTGGGGGAGAGAGTTCCAGATTCCCACTGCCCTTTGGGTGAAGAAATGCTTCTTGACATCACCCCTGAATGGCCTAGCACTAATTTTAAGGTTATGCGCCCTTGTTCTAGACTCCCCACCAGAGCAAATGTTTTCTCTGTCTACCCCATCGTATCCTTTCACCATCGTAAACACCTTGATTAGATCACCCCTGAATCTTCTATATCCCAGGGAATAGAAGCCTGGTCTGTGCAATCTGTCTTCATAATTTAACCCTTTTAGACCCAGTATCATTCTGGTGAATCTGTGCTGCACCCTCTCCAAAGCCAATATATCCTTCCTTGGGTGTGATGCTCAGGACTGAACGCAGTGCTCCAGATGGGGTCTGACCAGAGCTTTATATCACTGCAGCATAACTTCTACTACTTTCTGTTCCAGTCCCCTCACGATAAAGGCCACCATTCCATTCGCCTTTTTAATTATTTTTTGTACCTGTCCATTAGCTTTGTGATTTCTGTTCTTGGACCCCTAATTCCTTCAGCTCCTCCATAGTTTCTAGCTTCTCACCATTTAGAAAATACTCTAGTGTTTATTTCTTGGGTCCAAAGTGGATGACCTCACACTTTCCCACATTGAACTCCATTTGCAACAGTTTTGTCCACCAATTTAATCTATTGATATGCCTTTGTAACTTGAGTACATATCAATTATTCTTACTCTCTGTCTCTGACCAAAAACAGAATTTATATTTATATAACACAGTAGCAAACAGTATATAAAACATGCAGGAAGAGGCATACATTAAGTACATAGACATGATAAGGGAGATTACGAAGGGATTAGGAGAGAAGTCAAAAAACAATTAGGAACGCAAAGAGGAACTATGAAATTAAATTATCAAGGAACATAAACACAATATTAAAATATTTTTCAGGCACATCAATAAAAAAAGGACGGTTGGGATGGAAATAAGACCATTAAGGGATAGATACGATAACACCACAGGTAACGATTGGTAGATGGCAGAAATGTTAAATCATTATTTTGCTTCAGTATTTACCAGGGAGATAGGACAGGTGGACATGACATTGGATGAGGAGATTAGTAATGAGATAAGTGCATTTAAAATAAAGAAAGGGGATAGAATAAAAAAACTAATCAAACTCCAAGAGGATGAAACCCCTGGTCCGGATGGATTACATCCACGCATTTTTAAAGAATCTAGGGAAGAGATAGCAGAGGCATTACTACACGTATTTAATAATTCGTTCGTAAAAGGTGTCATGCCAGAGGATTGGTGGACAGCTAATGTAATTTAAGAATGGGGATAGAACATGTCCAGGGAATTATAGACCTGTCAGCTTAACATTGATGGTAGGAAAAATAAAGGAATCCCTACTAAAGGAGAAGAACATCTAGAAATAAAAAGTATAATAGTCAGCATGGATTTCAAAAGGGAAACTCTTGCTTGACCAAACTTATTGAATGTTTTGACTAACAGAGAGTAGACAACGGTAATGCAGTTGATGTAATTTATCTAGAATTTCAAAAGACCTTTGATAAGGTTCCCCATAATAGACTGATGAACAAGGTCAGAGAATGCAGAGTCAGAGGACACAAATAGTTAGCTGGCTTCAAGACAGAAAGCAGAGAGTAGGGGTAAAGGGCAGCTATTCAAAGTGGCAGAAGGTGGGTAGTGGTGTTCCACAGGATCAGTGCTGGGACCACTGCTGTTCACAATTTACATTAACAATTTAGCATTGGAATCAAAAACACAATTTCTAAATTTGCGGATGACAAAATATTGGGGGGATAGTCAATACTGAGGAGGACTGCAACAAATTACAGGAGGACATTAATAAACTTGCAGAATGGGCATATAATTGGCAAATGAAGTTCAACACAGATAAATGTGAGGTATTACATTTTGGTGGGAAGAATTGGGAGGTCACTTATTACTTGGTGGATGCGAGTCCAGGTGGGGTAGAGGAACAAAGGGATCTCGGAGTACAAATACACAAGTCACTAAAAGTAGCGACACAGGTTAGCAAGGCCATAAAAAACAAACCCAGCACTCGGGTTTATTTGTAGAGGGATAGATTGAAAAGTCGGAGGTTATACTAAACCTGTATCGAACCTTGGTTAGACCACACTTGGAGCACTGCGTACAGTTCTGGTCGCCACATTATAAAAATTATATCGAGGCACTGGAGAGGGTGTAGAGAGGATTTGCAAGGGTGATACCAGAAATGAGAGGCTATACTTATCAGGAAAGGATGTACAGGCTGGGTCTCTTTTCTCTTGAAAATAGAAGGCTCAGGAGTGACCCAAAAGAGGTCTTTAAAATTATGAAAGATTTTGATAGTGGATACAGAGAGAATGTTTCCACTTGTGGGGAAGAGCACAACTAACATAAGATAGTCACCCCAAGACATCCCAACTCTTCAAATCTTCAAGACATCTATCCTAATTCCAATCCTATAGAGTCACCAAGAAATCCAATAGGGAATTCAGAAGAAACTTCTTTATCCAAAGAGTGATGAGAATGTGGAACTCGCTACCACAGGGAGTGGATGAAGCGAGTAGTATCGTTGCATTTATGGGGAGGCTAGGGAGAAAAGAGGGTTACGCTGATAGATTTAGATGAGGAAAAATGGGAGGAGATTCGAGTGGAGCAGCCACTGGTTGGGCTAAATTGCCTGTTTCTGTGCTGTATATCCTATGTAATCCAATGGAGTTTATAAGCGTGATTGACTGAACCCAAGGGAGAAAGCTTGCATATATTTTGGATGCTGCCTTTGTCACATGCAGAGATCATTGCACTCATTTAAGGTAGGAAAGAGTGCACGGAGAACAGCAGCAATCAAAGGGCTTTCAGCACAGGAGAAGTGGGAAGTACAGGACGAAAAAAAGAAGACTGACTTGCATTTAATATAGTGCCTTTCATCATCTCAGGAAGTCCCAAAGTGCTTCACAGTCGATGAAGTACTTTTGAAGTGTAATCACTGTCTTAATGTAGGGCACACGGCAGCCAATTTGTGCTCAGCAAGCTCCCACAACGTGTAATGAGATAATGATAAGATAATCTGTGCTGTACCTGCCCTGGGAGTGTTTGATGGGAGGTTTACTCTATATCTAGCCGATGCTACACCTGCCCTGGGAGTGTTTGATGAGACAGTGCGGAAGGTGCAATTCCCTCCAGCATATTTGGGAGTACTTAGACACTGAAATTAGAAGTATCGATCCGCACTGACAGCCCTTACCGTGATGGCCGTAAAATTCACAAATAAAATGGGGTTTTTTCATTCATGAGATGTGGCGTCGTTGGTAAGGCCAGCATTTATTGCCCATCCCTAATTGCCCTTGAGAAGATGTTGGTGACCGCCTTCTTAAACCGCTGCAGTCCGTGTGGTGATGGAACTCCTACAGTGCTGTTAGGGAGGGAGTTCCAGGATTTTGACCCAGCCACGATGAAGGAACGTCGATATACTTCCAAGTCAGGATGGTGTGAGAATTGGAGGGGAACTTCGAGATGATGGTGTTCCCATGCGCCTGTTGCTCTTGTCCTTCTAGGTGGTAGAGGTCGCGGTTTGGAAGGTGCTGCTGAAGAAGCATCCTGTAGATGGTGCACACTGCAGCCACGGTGCGCCGGTGGTGCAGGGAGTGAATGTTTAAGGTGGTGGATGAGGTGCCAATCAAGCGGGTTGCTTTTTCCTGGATGGTGTCGAGCTTCTTGAGTGTTGTTGGAGCTGCACTCATCCAGGCAAGTGCAGAGTATTCCATCACACTCCTGACTTGTGGTGGAAAGGCTTTGGGGAGTCAGGAGGTGAGACACTCGCTGCAGAATACCCAGTCTGTGACCTGCTCTTGTTGCCACAGTATTTATGCTGCTGGTCCAGTTAAGTTTCTGGTCAATGGTGATCCCTAGGATGTTGATGGCGGGAGATTCGGCGATGGTAATGCCGTTGAATGTCAAGGGGCGATGGTTAGACTCTCGCTTGTGTGGCGCGAATGTTACTTGCCACTTATCAGCCCAAGCCTGAATGCCGTCCAGGTCTTGCTGCATGTGGGCAGAGACTGCTCCATTATCTGAGGAGTTGCGGATGGCACTGAACACTGCAGTCATCGTTGATGAAGCAGCTGAAGATGGTTGGGCCTGGCACACTGTCCTGAGGAACTCCTGCAGCAATGTCTTGGGGCTGAGATGATTGACCTCCAACCATCACAACCATCTTCCTTTGTGCTAGGTATGACTCCTGGAGAGTTTTCCCCCTGATTCCTATTGACTTCAGTTTTACTAGGACTCCTTGATGCCACATTTGGTCAAATGCTGCCTTGTTGTCAAGGCCAGTCACTCTCACTGCACCTCTGGACCAAGGCTGTAATGAGATCAGGAACCAAGTGGTCCTGACAGAACCCAAACTGGGCATCGGTGAGCAAATGCTGCTTGATAGAACTGTCGACGACACCTTCCATCACTTTGCTGATGATTGAGAGTAGACTGATGGGGCAGTAATTGACCAAATTGGATTTGTCCTGCTTTTTGTGGACAGGACATATGTGGGCAGTATTCCACATAGAGGTGTGGCTAGTTCTGGAGCACAAGTCTACAGCCGGGATGTTGTTGGAGCCCATTGCCTTTGCTGTATCCAGTGCGCTCAGCTGCTTCCTGATGTGACATGTAGTGAATCAAATTGGCTGAAGACTGGCTTCTGTGATGGTTAAAACCACAGGAAGAGATCGATATGGATCATCCACTCGGCACTTCTGGCTGAAGATGGTTGCAAACGCTTCAGCCTTGTCATGTGCTGGGCTCCGCCATCGTTGAAGATGGGGATATTCATGGAGCCTCCTCCTCCTGTTAGTTGTTTGATGGTCCACCACCATTCACAACTGGATGTGGCAGGACTGCAGAGCCTTGCGCTGATCCATTGGTTGTGGGATCGCTTAGCCCTGTCTATAGAATGCTGCTTCCACTGTTTAACATGCATGTAGTCCTGTGTTGCAGCTTCCCCAGATTGGTACCTCATTTTTAGGTACGCCTGGTGCTGCTCCTGGCATGCTCTTCTACACTCCTCATTGAACCAGGGTTGGTCCCCTGGCCTGATGGTAATGGTAGATTGAGGGATATGCCGGGCCATGAGGTTACAGATTGTGGTGGAATACCATTCTGCTGCTGCTGATGGCTCCCAGCGCCTCATGGATGCCCAGTTTTAAGCTGCTAGATCTGTTCTGAATCTATCCCATTTAGCATGGTGGTAATGCCATACAACACGATGGAGGGTGTCCTCAGTGTGCACACGGGGCATCAATCTCCACAATGACTGTGCGGTGGTCACTGCTACCAATGCTGTCATGGGCAGATGCATCTGTGACAGGTAGATTGGTGAGGACGAGGTCAAGTAGATTTTTCCCTCGTGTTGGTTCTCTCACCACCTGCTGCAGGCCCAGTCTGGCAGCTATTTCTTAGAATCATAGAATCAAAGAAATTTACAGCACGGATCGAGGCCATTTTGACCCATCATGTCCGCGCCGGCCAACCAAGAGCTACTCAGCCTAATCCTACCTTCTAGCTCTTGGTCCGTAGCCTTGTAGGTTACAAGTGCACATACAAGTATTTTTGAAATGTGGTGAGGTTTCTGCCTCTACCACCCTTTCAGGCAGTGAGTTCCAGACCCCCACCACCCTTTGGGTGAAGAAATGTACCCTCGTATCTCCTCTAAACCTCCCCCGTTTACTTTAAATCTGTGCTCCCTGGTTGTTGACCCCTCTGCCAAGGGAAACAGGTCCTTCCTATCCACTCTGTCCAGCCCCCTCATCATTTTATACACCGCAATCAGGCCTCCGCTCGGTCTCCTCTGTTCCAAAGAAAACAGACCGAGCATCTCCAATCCTTCCTCATAGCCAAAATTCTCCAGTCCAGGCAACATTCTTGTATATCTCCTCTGATCCTTTCCAGTGCAATCACATATTTCCTGTAATGTGGTGACCAGAACTGCACACTGCTCCAGCTGCGGCCTAACCAGTGTTTTATACAGTTCAAGCATAACCTCCTTGCTCTTGTATTCCATGTCTCGACTTATAATGGCAAGTATTCCATATGCCTTCTTAACTACCTTATCTACCTGGCCTGCTACCTTCAGGAATCTGTGGACCTGCACTCCAAGGTCCCTTTGTTCCACTACACTTTTCAGTATCGTACCATTTAATGTGTATTCCCTTGCCTTGCTAGACCTCCCCAGATGCATTACCTCACACTTATTGGATTGAATTCCATTTGCCACTGTTCTGCCCACCTGACCAGTGCATTGATATCTTCCAGCTTTCTTTTTCATTATCAACCACACAGCCGATTTTAGTATCATCTGCAAACTTCTAAATCATGCCCCCAACATTTAAGTCCAAGTTACTGATATATACCATAAAAAGTAAGGGACCCAGCACTGAGCCCTGTGGAACCCCACTAGATACAGCCTTCCAGTCACAAAAACACCCATCAACCATTACCCTTTGCTTCCTACCTCTGAGCCAATTTTGGATCCAACTTACCACTTTACCCTGGATCGCAAGGGCTTTTACTTTCGTGACCAGTCTGAAAAGCTTTGCTAAAGTCCATATACACTACATCATATGTCCTCTTCGAGTAACCAAGTCCTGAAGGATCGGTCAGTAGTGGTGCTAACGAGCCACTCGTGATGATGGACATTGAAGTCCTCCACCCAGAGTACATTCTGTGCCCTCGCTACTCTCAGTGCTTCTTCCAAGTGGTGTTCGACATGGAGGAGGATAGGTGGTAATCAGCAGGAGGTTTCCTTGCCTATGCTTGACCCGAAGCCATGAATCTTTATGGGGTCCAGAGTTAATGTTGAGGACTCCCAGGGCCACTCCCACCCGACTGTATACCACTGAGCTGCCACCCCTGGTGGGTCTGTCCTGCCGGTGGGACAGGACATACCCAGGGATGGTGATGGAGGAGTCTGGGACATTGGCTGAAAGGTATGATTCTGTGAGTATGACTATGTCAGGCTGTTACTTGACAAATCTGTGGGACAGCTCTCCCAATTTTGGCTCAAATTCACAGATGTTGGTGAGAAGGACTTTGCCGGGTCGACTGGGCTGGGTGTGCTGTTGTCGTGTCCGTAGCTGAGGTCGATGTCGGGTGATCCGTCCATTTTTTAAATTCTTATTGTTTCTCGTCGTGGATTTGTTACAACTGAGTGGCTTGCTAGGGCATTTCAGAGGGCATTTAAGAGTCAACCACATGGCGGTGGGTCTGGAGTCCCATATAGGCCATACCGGGTAAGGGCAGCAGATTTCCTTCCCTGAAGGACATTAGTGAACCCGATGGGCTTTTGCGACAATCTGGTAGTTTCTTGGTCTGACGCTAGCATTTTTATTCCAGATTGATTTAATTAACTGAATTTAAATTCCCCAGCTGCCGTGGTAGGATTTGAACTCCGGTCTCTGGATCATTAGTCCAGGCCTCTGGATTACTAGCCCAGTAAGATTACCACTATGCTACTGTTCCGCAATGAATGTAAATATGAGAATACTGTGATCCATCTCGGCTCCCATTTAACAAGTTGCATGTAGACTCCTCAGTTGACCCAAGTAATTACCACCTGTGTGTGATCGAATTAGTCTGTTCCAATTTGTCGGTCAGCCACATGCAGTGCTTTTAGAAACATAGAAAATAGGTGCAGGAGTAGGCCATCCGGCCCTTCGAGCCTGTACCACCATTCAATAAGATCATGGCTGATCATTCCTTCAGTACCACGTTCCTGCTTTCTCTCCATATCCCTTGATCCTTTTAGCCGTAAGGGCCATATTGAACTCCCTCTTGAATATATCCAATGAACTGGCATCAACAACTCTCTGCGGTAGGGAATTCCACAGGTTAACAACTCTCTGAGTGAAGAAGTTTCTCCTCATCTCAGTCCTAAATGGCTTACCCCTTATCCTAAGGCTATGTCCCCTGGTCCTGGACTTCCCCAACATCGGGAACAATCTAACCTCATCTAACCTGTCCAGTCCCGTCAGAATTTTATATGTTTCTATGAGATCCCCTCTCATCCTTCTAAACTCCAGTGAATACAGGCCCAGTCAATCCAGTCTCTCCTCATATGTCAGTCCTGCCATCCCAGGAATCAGTCTGGTGAACCTTCGCTGCACTCCCTCAATAGCAAGAATGTCCTTCCTCAGATTAGGAGACCAAAACTGAACACAATATTCCAGGTGGGGCCTCATGAAGGCCCTGTACAACTGCAGTAAGACTTCCCTGCTCCTATACTCAAATCCCCTTGCTATGAAGGCCACATACCATTTGCCGCCTTCACCGCCTGCTGTACCTGCATGCCAACCTTCAATGACTGATGAATCATGACACCCAGGTCTCTCTGCACCTCCCCTTTTCCTAATCTGCTGCCATTCAGATAATATTCTGTCTTTGTGTTTTTGCCCCCACAGTGGATAACCTCACATTTATCCACATTATACTGCATCTGCCATGTATTTGCCACCCGCCTAACCTGTCCAAGTCACCTGCGGCCTCTTGGCGTCCTCCTCACAGCTCACACCGCCACCCAGTTTAGTGTCGTCTGCAAACTTGGAGATATTACACTCAATTCCATCATCCAAATCATTAATATATATTGTAAAGATCTGGGGTCCCAGCACTGAGCCCTGCGTCACTCCACTAGTCACTGCATGCCATTCTGAAAAGGACCCGTTAATCCCGGCTCTCTGCTTCCTGTCTGCCAACCAGTTCTCTAATCCCGTCAGTACATTACCACCAATACCAAGTGCTTTGATTTTGCACACCAATCTCTTGTGAGGGACCTTGTCAAACGCCTTTTGAAAGTCCAAATACACCATATCCACTGGTTCTCCTCTGTCCACTCTACTAGTTACATCCTCAAAAAATTCCAGAAGATTTGTCAAGCATGATTTCCCCTTCATAAATCCATGCTGACTTGGACCAATTCTATCACTGCTTTCCAAATGTGCTGCTATATTGTGCATGTTTTTTGTGCAAATTGCCCGCAATGGCTTCTCTTCCCGCACCATTATCTCTGCTGTCTCCCAAAGATCTATCCATGTTCCTTTCCCATCCATGTGCTACCCCTCGGCGACATCATTCAAAAACATATCAGTTTCCACACGTACGCTGACGATACCCAGTTCTATCTCTCGACCCCTCCACTGTCTCTAATTTGTCAGATGGTTTGGCCAACATCCAGTACTGGATGGGAAGAAATTCCCTGTAACTAAAAATTGGGAAGTCTGGAACCATTGTCTTTGGTCACTGCCACCAACCCCGTTCCCTAACCACCGACTCCATTCCTATCCCTGGAAAATGTCTGAGGTTGAACCAGACCATTCGCAACCTTTGTGTTGTATTTGACCCCGAGGTGAGCTTCCGACCACACATACGTTCCATCACCAAGCCTGGCTACTTCCACCTCTAACATCACCCGACTTCCCCCTGCCTCAGCTCATCTACTGCTGAAACCCCTATCCATGCATTTGTTACCTATAAATTTGACTCTTCTAACACTCTCCTGGATGGCCTCCCATCTCTCACTCTCCTTAAACTTGAGTTCATCCAAGACTCTGCTTCCTGTATCCTAACTCGCACCAAGTCCCGTTCACACATCACCCCTGTGTTCACTGACTTACACTGGCTCCCGGCCTAGCAATGCTTCAATTTAAAAATTCTCATCCATGTTTTCAAATTCATCTATGGCCTCGCCCCTCCCAATTTCCCTCCCGAGCCTCTTGCAGACCCACAACCCTCTGAGGTCTCTGCGCTCCTCCAATTCCAGATTTTAATCACACCACCATTGGCGACTGTGCTTTTACTTACCTAGGACCCAAGCTCTGGAATTCCCTCCCTAAACCTCTTTGCCTCTCTACCCCTCTCTTCCTTTAAGACACTCCTTTCTTTCCTAATATCTCCTATGTGGCTTGGTGTCAAATTTTGTTAATGCACTTTTGAAGCGCGTTAGAACATTTTACTACGTTAAAGGTGCTATATAAATGCAAGTTGCTGGGGTTGTTACTGTACGCCAGGCCTGGGCTCTGTATTGCTGGCCATGTCTTGTTTCAGTCTGTGGTTAAAGCCTTCCCATTGTCTTTGTGTTGCAGCCTCTGAGGTTCAGATGATGACCATTCCTCAGACTCAGTACGTTATCGCAGAGGCTCCTGTGACCACAGTGAACAGCGGCCAGGTGAAGGCAGTAACCCAGGTAAGTTCATTCGCAGCTCCTGCATTACATCTGCAGAAAGTTGCTGGCTCTGGTGTTGAGATGACCGGTTTCTCCCTTCAGTTGGAAAGAGGACATTCCCCTTTTAATGATTGTGACCTGAATGTTTTACCAGCTTCTGGGAGGTCTGTGATCACAGAATGACACAGCACAGAAGGAGGCCATTCATCCCATTGTGACTGTTTGGTAGAACTATCCAATTAGTCCCACTCCCCTTTCCCCAGAACCCTGGAAATATTTTCCCATCAAGGGTTTCTCCAGTTCCCATTGCTAGTCAATCTGTTTCCTCCACCCTTTCAGGCAGTGCGTTCCAGACCACAACAACTCGCTGCGTAAAATAATGTTTCCTCACGTCGCCTCTGGTTCTTTTGCCAGTCACCTTAATTCTGTGCTCTAGTTACTGACCCTTCTGCCACTGAAAAAAATTTCTCCTTCTTTACTCTATCCAAAGCGTTCATGATTTTGAACACTTCAATTAAATCTGCTCCATGGAGAACAACCCAGCTTCTCCAATCTCTCACATAACTGAAGTCCCTCGTCCCTGGTTCCATTTGAGTAAATCTCTGCTGCACTCTCTCTGAAGCCTTGATATCCTTCCCCATGTCTGGTGCCCAAAATTGATCATAATAGTCTAGCTGAGGCCTAACCAGTGTTTTATAAAGGTTTAGCATAACTTTCTTGCTTTTGTACTCAATGCCTCTATTTATAAAGGCCAGGATCCCGTACACGAACAGCCTTCTCAACTTGTCCTGTCACCTTCAAAGATGTGTGTATATATAGTCCCAGCTCTCTCTTCCTGCGCCTCCTTTCAAATTGAACCGTTTAATTTGTATTGCCGCTCCTCATTCTCCCTATCAAAATGCATCACTTCGCACTTGTCCTCTGCCACGTATCCGCCCATTTTACCAATTTGTCTGTCATTTTGAAGCCTGTTACACTCCTCCTCATTTTTACTACATTATAATTTACTACAGTACTACGATATAACTCGAGCTGAATTTTCCTGGTATATTCTGAAAGGGATTACCCTGTCACTGGTGATATCTTTAGCAGCCAATGCCAGTTCACACGACTGGCCTGACATGAGGTATAATCACAAGTTATTAGCTGAGAATTTTCTGCTCATTGCCTCTCTGTTTAACTTCCCCTTTCCCCCAAAGGCACTGCATCTGGTTGGAGTGTGATTCCGTGGGCAACAGGCGCACTTGGTCACCTCGTACAAAATGGCCAGACAGTTCTTTCAGCGTCCGGAGGTCCTTGTATTCACGCCTGAGCCCACCCCACATCCACCCATGCTCACCTTCCAGCAGCAGTGCTCAGGAACAGGAAACCCGGCTGATCTCCCCGCCCCCCCCCCCATCCCTAACCCACGGGAGCTGAAACCAGTTGCTATACCCCTACCACTGCTAACTCAACATAGGCTACCGATTGAAGGTGGGATCGTTTGGGCCCACCATGTTTCCATCTCTCTTGCGGTTTGTGACCTCCAGTAAATACTGTGGCTCTGATGCTGGCCATCGGAAGACAATGCAGCGGGCATTGTCCTGCTCTCTGTGACATCCTCAAACATACTGAGTGGGGGGTGGAGGGAGGATGGGAAGGTCTGTGAGTGGGGGGTGGGGGGCGATGGGAAGGTCTGTGAGTGGGGGCGGGGCGATAGGAAGGTCTGTGAGTGGGGGGGGGTGGCGGGCGATGGATAGGTCTGTGAGTGGGGGGGGTGCGATGGGAAGGTCTGTGAGTGGGGGGGGGGCGATGGGAAGGTCTGAGTGGGGGGGGGGCGATGGGAAGGTCTGAGTGGGGGGGGGGCGATGGGAAGGTCTGAGTGGGGGGGGGCGATGGGAAGGTCTGAGTGGGGGGGGGCGATGGGAAGGTCTGAGTGGCGGGGGGGCGATGGAAAGGTCTGTGGGAGGGGGTGGGAAGGTCTGTGAATGGGGGGGGCGATGGGAAGGTTTGTGAGTGGGGGGGGCGATGGGAAGGTTTGTGAGTGGGGGGGGATGGGAAGGTCTATGGGTGGGGGGGAGGATGGGAAGGTCTGTGGGTGGGGGGGCGATGGGAAGGTCTGTGGGTGGGGGGTCGATGGGAAGGTCTGTGAGTGGGGGGGGATGGGAAGGTCTGTGGGTGGGGGGGAGGATGGGAAGGTCTGAGTGGGGGGGCGATGGGAAGGTCTGTGGGTGGGGGGGAGAGGATGGGAAGGTCTGTGAGTGGGAGGGGGGGAGGATGGGAAGGTCTGTGAGTGGGGGGGGGGGGGGCGGAGGATGGGAAGGTCTGTCCGGGGGGGGGGGGGTGGAAGGATGGGAAGGTCTGTGAGTGGGGGGGGGGATGGGAAGGTCTGTCCAGGGGGGGGGGGGGAGGATGGGAAGGTCTGTGAGTGGGGGGGGAGGATGGGAAGGTCTGTGGGTGGGGGGGGGGGTGCGATGGGAAGGTCTGTGGGGGGGGGGGGGCGATGGGAAGGTCTGTGAGTCGGGGGTGCGAAGGGAAGGTCTGAGTGGGGGGGGGCAATGGGAAGGTCTGTGAGTGGGGGGGGTGGGAAGGTCTGTGAATGGGGGGGGCGGCGATGGGAAGGTCTGTGGCGGGGGGAAGGTCTGTGGGGGGGTGGGAAGGTCTGTGAGTGGGGGGGGTGATGGGAAGGTCTGTCGGTGGGGGGGGAGGATGGGAAGGTCTGTGGGTGGGGGGGGGGAGGATGGGAAGGTCTATGGGGGGAGGGGGGAGAATGGGAAGGTCTATGGGGGGAGGGGGGAGGATGGGAAGGTCTATGTGGGGGAGGGGAGAGGATGGGAAGGTCTTGGAAGGGGGGAGGATGGGAAGGTCTATGGGGGTGGGAGGGATGGGAAGGTCTGTGGGTGGGAGTGGGGGGTTGGGAAGGTCTGGGGCGGGGGGGGGGGGGCGGGGAATGGTCTGTGGGGAGGCCGGGGGTGGGGTTGGAAAGCTCTGTGTGAGTGGGAGCTATCACCAGTTGGGTAGAAACACTTTGGGGGCTTTGTTCAATAGCAGAACCTGCAAATGAATGCATGACACAAAGTAATGGAGTGCATGGAAAGGGCCTGCTCTGTGTTTAACAGTGTCTCAGACACACTGTCGCCTATCTCACTCCCTACCCCCAACTGAAGAACACACGAACTTGAGGGACAGCTCAACCTTCGCAACCTTTTCGCTCCACACACACACCGTTATCTCCTCAACCTGTTTACCCTGTCTCTTTCATTATCTTTCCCTTATTCCACAATTCTATTATCCCTCCTGACTTCCCATTCTGCTTCTGATTCCCTTATTTTTAACTTGTGTTCATGATGTTTGAACCCTTTACTTCAGTGAACAGTTTGTCTGAATTCATTTTGACAATTCCTTTGTAACATTCAGCTGGGTCTCTTGAAAAACCAACCTTAGCCTGTTATTCTGTGTAAACGATACTTAGTAAAGTAGCTTAAACTTTTCCCTTTCTTTAAGCAGTAGCTGGATAAACACATGAGTGAGGAAGGGGTAGGGGGAGATGTTGATGGGGTGAGATGAAGTATGGTGGGAGGAGGCTGGTGTGGAGCATAAACCCCGGCACGGACCAGATGGGCGAATGGCCTGTTTTGTGCTCCCAAGGACGTTTTACAATGTTAAAGGCACTATATAAATGCAAGTTGTCGTCATTGTTACATAGAATTTTACAGCACAAAACAGGCCATTCGGCCCAACTGGCCCTTCATGGGAGCGTTGCCGAACAAAAATTGCCACTGAGCCAAAGAAGGAGATATTAGGACGGGTGAGGCGGGTTTTAAGGAGGACAGGCAGAGAGGTTTAGGGAGGGATTTCCAGAGCTTAGGACCAAGGTGGCTGAAGGCACGGCCACCAATGATGGGGTAAAGGAAAATGGAGCGTTTGACAACACGGATGAGAATTTTAAATTTGAGGTGTTGCTGGACCATGATCCAGTGTAAGTTAGCGAGCACGGGCGATGGGTGAATAGGACAGAGCAAGCGGAAGGAGCGCACAACAACCCAGACACCCCACCCACCCGTCCCTCCAACCACTGTCTGCCCCACCTGTGACAGAGACTGTAGGTCCCACGTCAGACTCCTCAGTCACCTGAGAACTCCTATTAGTGTGGAAGCAAGTCATCCTTGACTCCGAGGGACTGCCGCCGAAGGAGAAGATGGGATACGGGCAGCAGAGTTTTGGGTGAGCTTCAGTTTATGGAGGATCGGAGGCTGCCAGGACAGCATTGGATTAATCAAGTCTGGAGGTAACAAAAGCACGGATGAGGGTTTCAGCAACAGATGATGTGAGGCGGAGCAGAGACGGGTGATATTTCGGAGATGAAAGTAGGTGGTCTGTGATGAGGATGTGGGGACGGAGGATCAGCTTGGGGTCAAATTGGGCGCCAGGGTTATGAACAGTGTGGTTGAGCCTTGGACAATGGCCAGGGAGAGGGATGGAGTCAGTGGCTCGGGAATGCAGTTTGTGGCAGAGACCAAAGCCAACGGCTTCTGTGTTCCCAATATTTAGTAAGAGGACATTTCACTTTATCCAGGACTGGATGTCGGACAAGTTGTCTGACAAATCAGAGGCACTGGAGAATGTAATGTGCGTTTTAGCAGGAAAGGGAACTTCATGGCAAATGCACAACCTTTAACATGTGTTTTCTTTTACAGACTCATTATGTGATATCAGAAGGACAGCCCGAGCTGGACTTGAAGCAGAATGCTGCAGTACGGCTTGGTGTACCTCAGACACAGGCAGACACCTCCCTACAGCAGCAGAATGCACAGTTCATCATTACCTCAACAGCTAATGGCAATGGAACTACTGAGGTGCCAATCACAAAACCCTAGCAGTCACTTGCTGGAAGCTGTTCCTCCCCAGATTCACAGCAGCTCCACTGGGAGTGGAGTTACAACTTGTGGCATGCATTTTATAAATGGAAAGAGAGAGAGCAGAGACTGTTGTCTTTACAGCTTTTCCCTTCCACGTACCTCACCCTTCCCTCATCACCTTCCCCCTTGGGAGACGCAGTAGAGCAAAGGGCAGGGGATCAGGACATTGGGGTTGCTAATGATAGTGTGGGCTCCACCAGATCGAGCTGATTATGTCATTGCTTAGGAACTGGACCCTGTTTTTTTTTTAAAGAAATCATTTGGAGGAAATGGAAAGAAATAAGGTGGGAAAGGACTGATGAACTGACCAGCTCTGTTCACAAACCCTCACACCAATCATTCTCATTGCCTTTTGGCCAAGTGAGCTGCGTGGTCACCAACCTGCCAAGTACGTCCGAGAGAGACTGGGCCCGAGATGAACTCCCATTGGATGTAATCCAGGAGTTTATCGCTGAGGGCTTGGTATTACCCATCAGAACTCCTGCAGAGGTGGATGGACAGCGAGCTGGATTCTTGAAGTGTCAACACATTGAGTGAGCCACAGTGTTCAGGCGAGTTTGTAGCTGAAGAATCAACAGGAAAATTCACTGCTGGACTTGGGCGTGTTCTCGGGCTGCGACACAGAGGATTCCTTCTGCAGGTCGTGTTCCTCTCTGGGTCTGTTCCCCCAGAACTGTACAGGGATGAGTGCAATCTGGTCAACTTGAAACTGACACAAACATGGCAAGCACACATGCAGCCCAGCGCATGCACAGGCCGAGGGTCGCATTCTGTTCACTTGTTACAAACAGACTAAGGTGGAAAAGTTTTAGTGAATGAGATTTTAATGCTTTATTATTTAAAAGTTTGTTAACTGTAAATTTCTGTGGTTGTATCATTAGAGAAGCTGTGTTCTATAAACAAGTGTTCAAAAGATCAATAAAAATATAAACCTGGACTCACTGATTCCGCTCCTCTCCCCAGCACTTATCCTGCCCCATTGATTGCTGCTTACCCCCAACACCCACGTCATGTGTAAGGAGCCAGGATACTGCAGGGGAGGGGGCAGGGCCAGAGATCCAGAGTCAGTGCTCTTTACATTGCAATGGTTTAAAAACATCTCGTTTCTAATTGTGAAATACTTCTGATTATCACTTGACTTTTGTTGTGCTGATCTGCTGTGCTGCAACACGAGATGTGCAGTGATAATGTGCTGAGAATGAAAGTCGGTGCTGATGCAGTAAGAACACCAGGAAATAGGATGGGACAGGAACTCAGTCAGCTCCTGGTCTGGTCTTTCAGTAAATGGGAACTGGGGTGCCTGAATTCCCACTTCTTCAACAAACAAACTCTTTCAATTTGCTCTTTTAATATATTGGAAGAGTTACTGGGACTTACTGGATTTTGAATATCTCACCACTCGATGCTTAAAAAGAAATGTCAAACTGAACCAATCACATGGCACTGTTTCAATTATTTCTCTCCCACCTGTAACCAAGTCGACTTCCAACATCATATCGGGATAGACTCAGTACAGGACCTGAGCTGCAGCCAATGTTTAACTGCTTATGTACTGTCATTGGATTGAAAGGAAAAGCCACAGAACCAAAAATGTTGGAGCCTAATTGTGCTTTAGGCACTACAGGTAAAGGGAAAACAAAAAGATGTGAAGTGATTAAACCAAGAGAGAGAAATAAGAATTGTGAGATTAAAACATTAGAGCAGAAGGACAGGTTAGGGTGTGTGGCCCAAATAAGTTCTTTATCCAAACGAACGGCGTGTAAAGGACAAAATAAATGAATTGCAGACGCAAATTCAACTTGGAGCCATTATTGAAACATGGCTGCAAGACTATCAGGACTGGGGACTAAATATACCTGGTTATACGGTCTACAGGACAAATCGGGAAAATGGCAGAGAGGGGGGGAGTAGCCTTAGTGATTAAGGATAAAATCATTTCAATGAGGGGTAAGCAGGCATTGGAAACTTTATAGGTAGAATTAAGAAATAGAAAAGGATTTAAGACCGTAGGGGGAGCTGGGAGCAGCTGTGAAGTAGTAGAGTGTATGAATGCAGAGATGAGACAAACATGTGGTAAAGGCAGGGTGGTTTTAATGGGTGATTTAACTTGCATATAGATTGGAATAAGCAAACCATCTCATGTCAGAAACGTAGTGAATTTCTTGAGTGTATTCAGGATAGTTTTCTGCAACAATATGTTCTGGAACCAACAAGGGTGCAGGCCATATTAGATTTAGTGATGAGCCAGATTTAGTTCGAGGCTAACGACACGTGAACATTTATCTAATAATGATCAATGTTGTGTCTGAAAGGGACAAACATGAAACAGCGACTGAGATTCTAGATTTGGGTCAGGCTGCCTTCAGTGCGATCAGACCGAGACTGCCCTCAGTAAAGAGCTCTACTTGCCAAAAAAAACAGCTATGGAAGTGGCAAGGGACAGCATAAAAATAAAGGAAGAAGCATACAAAAATAAACAACAGCTCAGATCCTGGCGAATGGGAGAGAGACAAAGAACAAAAGGTGACAAAAAGAGAGTATGAGAAGAAGCTTGCAAATCTTATCAAAACCAACAGAATTTTTTTTAATTATAGGAAAAATTGGATGGTCAGGAGCAATGTGGGCTCCTTGAAAACTGATCAATGTGATACTCTACATGAACGTAGTGGGCAGGAGAATGTCTGGATGGTAATTATACAGACATCCAGAAGGCATTTGATAAAGTCTGTTTGTTTGCTAGAGTTACAGATCATGGAATTGAAAGCAAATTATTGACCTGGTTAGGAAATTGGCTATGGGATTTGAGCAGGTACTCAAGAACATAAGAAATAGGAGCAGGAGTAGGACATTTGGCCCCTCGAGCCTGCTCCGCCATTTAATAAGGTCATGGCTGATCTGATCATGGACTCAGTTCCACTTCCCTGCCCACTCCCCATAACCCTTTACTCCCTTATTGCTCAAAAATCTGTCTCCACCTTAAATATATTCAAAGACCCAGTCTCCACAGTTCTCTGGGGCAGTGAACTCCAATGACTATAGACTCAACCTTTCCTCATAAGTCAATCCCCTCATCTCCAGAATCAACCGAGTGAACTTTCTCTGAACAGCCTCCAATGCAAGTATATCCTTTCTTAAACATGGAGACCAAAACTACGCAGTACTCCAGGTGTGGCCTCACCAATACCCTGTACAGTTGTAGCAGGACTTCTCTGCTTTTATACTCTATCCCCCTTGGAAAAGGCCAACATTCCATTTGCCTTCTTGATTACTTGCTGTACCTGCACACTAACTATTTGTGTTTCATGCACAAGGACCCCCAGGTCCCTCTGTACTGCAGCACTTTGCAATCTTTTTCCATTTAAATTATAATCTGCATTTTCTATTTTTTTCTGTCAAAGTGGATAACCTCACATTTTCCCACATTATACTCCATCTGCAAAATTTTTGCACACACACTTAGCCCGTCTATATCCCTTTGCAGATTTGTTGTGTCCTCCTCACAATTTGCTTTCCAACCCTTCTTTGTATCATCTGCAAACTTGGCTACATTACACTCGTTCTCTTCAGCAAAGTCATTAATATAGATTGTAAATAGTTGGTATGATGTGACTAGTGGTGTCCCGCAAAGACCTGTGTTGGAGCCTCAACTATTCACCGTATTTATTAACGACTTACTTGATGGGATAGAGAGCCACATAGCCAAGTTTGCTGATGATACAAAGATAGGTTGCATTGTGGGCAGTGTAGATGGAAGCATAAAATTATAAAGGATAATAGATTAAGCGAATGGGCAAAAATATGGCAAATGGATTTCAATGTAGGCAAATAAGGTCATCCACTTTGGACCCTCAAAAGGATAAAATAGAATCCAAATGGTGAAAAGCTAGAAACAGTGGAGGTCCAGAGAGACTTGGGAGACCATGTACATAGATGATTAAAGTGTCGTGAGCAGGTATTGAAAATAATCAAACGGGCTAATGGAATATCTAGAGGAGTAGAATACAAGTGGGTAGAAGTTATGCAAACCCCTGGTTAGACCACACCTGTGAGCAGTTCTGGGCGCCACACCTTAGGAAGCATATACTGACTGGCCTTCGAGGGAACGCAATGCAGATTTACCAGAATGATACCTGGATTCCAAATTACGAGGAGAGATTATACAAACTCAGTTGTATTCTGTGGAATTTAGATGGTTAAGGAGTGATTTGAACAAAGTTTTCAAGATATTAAGGGGAACTAATAGGGTAAATATAAACTATTTCTGCTGGTTGGGGACTTGGGGGCGCAGCCTAAAAATTAGAGCCAGGCCTTTTAGGAATGAAGTTAGTAAGCACTTCTATACTCAAATGATGGTAGAAGTTTGGAACTCTCTTCTGCAAATGCTAATTGATGCTGGGCCAATTGTTAATTTTAAATATGAGAATGATAGATTTTTGTTAACCAAAGGTATTCAGGGATATGGGCCAATGCTGGGTATATGGAGTTAGGTCACAGATCAGCTATGAGCTCATTGATTGGTGGAACAGGCTCGAGGGGCTAAATGGCCTACTTCTGTTCCTATATTCCTAAAATTGGACAGTGATGCTTGTTATTGTCACATTATCATAGGTGGTCCCTCGAAAGAGGATGACTTGCTTCCACAAGAGTTCACAGATGTTTCAATGAAGGATCCGATATTCCAGTCCTGAACTCCAGTTGAAGGGGTGGAAGATGCCTGTGCGTGTATTTTTTTAATGTGTGGTAACATAGACCTTTATTATCTACATTTCTCTCTGGTGCACATTTCCCCTCTGCAGATTTCTACCTGGAATCCTTTGCATTACTTCAGGGAGATACATATAAAACATTTCACATGCTGTTGAATTTCAATACCCTGCAGAGATTGGGAGAGGCCACCAAAAGCTTTAAGAAGGTTTTAGGACGTGGAGAGGGTGGTGGAGAGGTTTGGGGAGAGAATTCCAGATGAACCAAAATGGCTAAAGGCATAGCTGTCAGTGGCGGGACAAAAGCTGGGGGGCGGTGGATACATAGGAGGCCGGCATCCGGATTGGAGAATTGTGGGACCAGAGGAGGTTACAGAGATGGAGAGGACAAGCCTAGGGAAGGATTTAGGGACAAATTTTTAATTTGTGATGTTGAAGGACTAATGTAGATCAGTGAGGACGGGTTCTGGATGAGCGGGAGTTGGGAAGGATAGGATGTGGGCAGCAGAGTTTTAGATGAGCTGGAGTTTATAGAGAATGGGAGGCGGGCCAGAACAGTATTTAGGAAAGAGAGTTTACAGGTGACAAAGGTATCAGGGTTTCAATGCTGAATGGGCTAAAGTCAGAGCAGGGGGCTGTGAAGTTTTGGTGGTGGAAGTAGGCAGTCTTGTTGATGGAGATGCTCTGGGATTTGAAACTCATCCAAGAGCTAAACAGGACAAATTCGGCCTGAGACATTGGCTGGGAAGGGAAATAAAGTCAGTGGCAAGCAACCAGTTTATGATTAAACCTGGGTGATGCCTTTTATCTTCCTAATGTTTAGCTGGAGAAGATTGTGACTCATCGAATTGAATGTCGAGCAAATAGTTTGACAATACAGAAGTAGTGGAAGGATTGACAGGTGGGGGAGAGGTGCAGCACAGATGATATCAACAAAGGGCAGCAGATAGATAAGGAAGAGAGGGTCAAGGATGGATACTCGGGGATCTGGGGTTGACAGTGATGGGGTGGGAAGAGAAGCCATGAACAAGTGGCTGTGATTGGACTTCCTGGCTAATTTGCTTTTAGTTCTGAAGATTTTATCCCCTCCTCTCCTGAAGATGCTTACTCTCAATGGCATACAGTCTGTGAGGACAGACGCACCAGCATTAGCGTCCTTGACCAGGCCAACATCCCCAGCATTGAAGCACTGACCACACTTGATCAGCTTCGCTGGGCAGGCCACATTGTCTGCATGCCAGATACGAGACTCCCAAAGCAAGCGCTCTACTCGGAACTCCTTCATGGCAAACGAGTCAAAGGTGGGAAGCGGAAACGTTACAAGGACACCCTCAAAGCCTCCCTGATAAAGTGCAACATTCTCACTGACAGGGCGGTCTTTGCCCAGGGACTCCCAGCTAAGTGGAGGGAGCGCATCCGGGAGGGTGCTGAGTACCTCGAGTATCGTCACTGAGAGCATGCAGAAAACAAGCGCAGGCAGCAGAAAGAACATGCGGCAAACCAGTCCCACCCTCCCTTACCCTCAGCGACTGTCTGTTCCACCTGTGACAGGATCTGTGGCTCTCGTATTGGACTGTTCAGCCACCTAAGGACTCATTCTAAGAGTGGAAACAAGTCTTCCTCGATTCCGAGAGACTGCCTATGATGATGATGATGACAGTTCCATATATGCTGGGCTCCCAGCAATATCTCACCCAAGTTGCCAATTCTCCATGTGTGAACTAGACGGTGAGTGTTGGGACATGCTCTTCATCCAGCACAGCTGGCCTTATATTGTCCTCACCTGATCTCCACACATGTACATGTTGCAGTAGCAGTCAGTGGATAGTGTCTGATTACCACCCTAGCTTGGGCACTGAGGCCAATTGTTTCAGTGGTATTCCTTGAACCAGTGAATGAGCTGGTTCATAAATTCCTGTTTATAGAGTCTTTAAATAGCAAAGTGTACAATGACTCATTAACGTCAATGTGATCGTTCAGAGTTAAACCGCTTACCTGTTTCACACCAGTAGTTAAAAATCTCGGATTCTAATGAAAATCGTTCCTGATATCTCGGTGAGTTTACCCAATGAGTATCGGGATCTGTGCCAGAATCTGTGTGCTGGTGTGTGGAATGGTTACATGGGTGCAGTCTGCTCTCTGATACATCGGGATCAGTGGGTGCTCGGGGTCAGTGGGTGCTCGGGGTCAGTGGGGTCAGTGGTGCTTGGGGTCAGTGGGTGATCGGGGTCAGTGGGTGCTTGGGGTCAGTGGGTGATCGGGGTCAGTGGGTGTTCGGGGTCAGTGGGTGATCGGGGTCAATAGGTGATCGGGGTCAGTGGGTGATCGGGGTCAGTGGGTGGTCGGGGTCAGTGGGTGGTCGGGGTCAGTGGGTGATCGGGGTCAGTGGGTGCTCGGGGTCAGTGGGGTCAGTGGGTGCTCGGGGTCAATGGGAGATCGAGGTCAATGAGTGCTCGGGGTCAGTGGGCGCTCGAGGTCAGTGGGTGCTCGGGGTCAGTGGGTGCTCAGGGTCAGTGGGTGCCCGGGGTCAGTGGGTGCTCAGGGTCAGTGGGTGCCCGGGGTCAGTGGGTGCCCAGGGTCAGTGGGTGCTCGAGGTCAGTAGGTGCTTTGCGAGAAACGAAGGACATGCATTTATAACAGTTAATCACATCTCTCAGCATGTTCCTCTGCAATGAGCTACTCTGTCGTGTCATTAGACAAATATGGCAGTCAATTTTCACACAGCAAGATCCCACAAAGAGCATGAAGGACCAGATCATCTTTTTCAATTGTGTTGGTTGAGGGCATAATGTTGACCAGGACTGCGGGAGACGACTCTGCTCTTTGAATATGTGGACTTGATTTTCAACATCTACATTAACGAACAGACAGGGTTTAGCTTCTCAACTGGACAACTCCAACAGTGCATCACTCCCTCAGTTATCATCATAGGCAGTGCCTTGGAATCGAGGAAGACTTGCTTCCACTCTTCGAGTTAGTCCTTCGGTGGCTGAACAGTCTAATACGAGAACCACAGTCTCTGTCACAGGTGGGGCAGATAGTCGTTGAGACAAGGGATGGGTGGAACAGATTTGCCGCACGCTCCTTCTGCTTCCTGTGCTTGATTTCTGCATGCTCTCGGCGATGAGACTCAAGGTGCTCAGCACCCTCCTGGATGCACTTCCTCCACTTAGGGTGGTCTTTGGTCAGGGTCTCCCAGATGTCGGTGGGGATGTTACACTTTATCAAGGAGGCTTTGAGGCTGTCCCTGTAACATTTTCTCTACCCATCTGGGGCTCGCTTGCCATGAAGGAGTTCGAGTAGAGCGCTTGCTTTGGGAGTCTCATGTCTGGCTACGAACTATGTAGTCTGCCCAGCGGAGCTGATCAAGTGTGGTCAGTGCTTCAATGCTGGGGATGTTGGCCTGGTCGAGGACGCTAACATTGGTGCATCTGTCCTCCCAGGGGATTTGTAAGATCTTGCGGAGACATCGTTGGTGATATTTCTCCAGTGACTTGAGGTGTCTACTGTACATGGTCCATATCTCTGAGCCATACAGGAGGGCGGGTATTACAACAGTCCTGCAGACCATGAGCTTGCTGGCAGCTTTGAGGGCCTGGTCTTCAAACATTCTTTTCCTCAGGCGGTCGAAGGCTGCGCTGGCGCACTGGAGGCGGTGTTGAACCTCATCGTCAATGTCTGCTTTTGCAGATCAGAACAGATAAGAACAGTGCAGCACTCCCTCAGTACTGAAATATCAACTACCATCATGTGGTCAAGTTATGGGCTCCTTATGTAGAGGTATGAAGCCAAGAATTGAAGGGGATAAAAGAACAAAAAGGATACAAACCATCAGCTTGATTACTTAATGGACTCTGGATCAGTTCCTATGGATTGGAGGGTAGCTAATGTAACCCTACTTTTTAAAAAAGGAGGGAGAGAGAGAAAACGGGGAATTATAGCCCAACATCGGTGGTGGGAAAATGCTGGAGTCAATCATTAAAGATGTAATAGCAGCGCATTTGGAAAGCAGTGACAGGATCGGTCCAAGTCAGCATGGATTTATGAAAGGGAAATCATGCTTGACAAATCTTCTAGAGGTTTTTGAGGATGTAACTAGTAGAGTAGATAAGGGAGAACCAGTAGATGTGATGTATTTGGACTTTCAAAAGGCTTTTGACAGGTCCCACACAAGAGATTAGTGTGCAAAATTAAGGCACATGGTATTGAGGGTAATGTATTGACGTGGATAGAGAAATAGTTGGCAGGCAGGAAGCAAAGAGTGGGAATAAACGGGTCCTTTTCAGAATGGCAGGCAATGACTAGTGTGGTGCCACAGGGTTCAGTGCTGGGACCCCAGTTATTTACAATGTACATTAATGATTTAGATGAAGGAATTGAATATAATATCTCCAAGTTTTCACATGACACGAAGCTGGATGGCAGTTCGAGCTGCGAGGAGGATGCTAAGAGGTGCAGGGGGACTTGGACAGGTTAGGTGAATGGGTAAATGCATGGCAGATGCAGTATAATGTGGATAAATGTGAGGTTATCTATTGTGTTCCTAACACAGATGAGGCTGCACACAGGGAGGTTAAAGTAACAGTGACCTCAGTCTTTTATAAGACACTCCAGAGTGAGGAACAGGCCTTAGGGGGCCAGCTTAGTGCTCCCACGGGATGCTGGGATCCCTTGGGACTTCAGGTGATGAGCTCCCTGGTGGTGGAACATGGGAGTGCATGCTTTACAGATACACAACATCACTCCCCCCCCCGCAAAGTCAAAGTGAAAACTATTAGGTGAGGTGGTCGGGAGCCTTTCGTTCCCTGGTGGACTGCCTCGGTACAAATGTCTGTTCTGATGTGTTGGCTGTGCCCTCGCTGGGCTGGCATGTTGTTGACCTTGCAGGGCTGCTTGGTGAGCCTGGCCTTGCTGGGCTGTTGGGCGTGATGGGTTCGATTCCCTGGTCCGGCTTGGTGTCGTGATCCTTTGGGTGTGTGTTGTGGGCTCGAATAAGGTGGTGTCTGCTGTGGGTTGTTCAGGGCAGTCTGTGAAATGCAGCCTCGTTTGGTCCAAGTACTTTCTGCAAATTTGTCCATTGTCTAGTTTGACTACAAACACCCTATTCCCTTCTTTAGCTATCACCGTGCCCGCGACCACTTGGGACCATGTCCATAGTTTAGCACATACAAAGGATCAATGACACCACGCTGGACCAGGAAATCGAACCCAGGGTCACTACACGTGGGATCTGGCTATCGCTTTGATCATTACTATACCCGGGTGTTTGCTGTGGAGATCCGAGATGAATGTCTCCCTGCCCTTATTTGGTAGCACTATGCCTGAATGGACAGCTTGTGGAATGGCTCTTGCATTTCAACGGGGATGCTGACCCAGCTCCCATGAAGTACACAGTTTTTTTACTAGGGACAGCAGAGGATCTTGGCTGGTCCAAGTTCTAATCTGGCGGGCTGTGACAGGTGATTTATCATTTTCAAATGCTTCCATGACCATCAACAAGTCTGCGGACTGCGCCACCATCAACAAGTTTGCAGGCTGCACATTTCCACCCCCGTAGTGGGCAATGGTAGCCGACTGAGAGCATCCACACAGTTCTCGGTGCCTGGCCTGTGGCGGATGGTATAGATTTACGCTGATAGCGCGAGTGCCCACCTTTGTCTGTGGGCTGAGGCATTAGTATTTATCCCCTTGTTTTCAGTGAACAGGGATGTGAGGGGCTTGTGATCAGTTTCCAGCTCAAATTTGAGGCCAAACAGGTACTGATGCATTTTCTTTATCCCAAACACACACGCTAATGCCTCTTTCTTAATCATGCTGTAGGCCCTCTCAGCCTTAGACAAGCTCCTGGAAGCATAGGCGACAGGTTGCAACTTCCCCGCAACATTAGCTTGTTGTAACACACACCCGACTCCGTACGACGACACGTCACATGCTAGCACAAGTCTTTTACACGGGTTATACAATACAAGCAGCTTTTTGGAGCATAAAATGTTTCTGACTTTCTCAAAAGCAATTACTTGGGTTTTTTCCCCATACCCAGTTCTCACCTTTGTGCAATAACACATGTAGGGGCTCGAAAAGGATGCTTAATACCGGTAGGAAGTTACCAAAATAGTTGAGGAGTCCCAGGAACGACTGCAGCTTTGTGACGTTCTATGACCTGGGCGCGTTCCTGATAGACGCCAAGACAGAGGCTGTGGGCCAAATGCCGTCCGCCGTGAACTTTCTCCCCAAAAACTCCACTTCTGTTGCCATGAAGACTTCTTCAGCCGCAGCCCTACGAGATCCAGTCGCTGGAGGACCTCCTCCAGGTTTTGTAGGTGCTCGGCGGTGTCCTGACCTGTGACCAATATGTCATCCTGAAAGACCACGGTGTGTTTTACCGACTTGAGTAGATTCTGCATCTTTCTCTGGAAGATGGTTGCAGCCGACCGAATTCCAAACGGGCATCTGTTGTAGATGAACAGTTCCTTGTGCGTGTTGATGCAGGTGAGGCCCTTCAAAGACTCCTCCAGCTCCTGTGTCATGTAGGCCGAAGTTAGGTGGAGCTTGGTGAATGTCTTGCCTCCTGCCAGCGTCGCAAATCGGTCGTCTGCCTTAGGTAGCGGGTATTGGTCCTGTAGTAAGAAACGATTAATAGTTACTTTATAATCGCCGCAAATCCTGACCGTGACAACACTTTTGAGTACTGGAACAATCAGGCTGGCCCACTCGCTGAATTCCACTGGGGAGGTGATGCCCTCGTGTTGCAGCCTGTCCAGCTCGGTTTCCACTCTCTTCCTCATCATATGAGGTACCGCTCGCGCCTTGTGGTGAATGGGTCGTGCCTCTGGGACCAAGTGGATCCGCACCTTTGCCCCGGAAAAGTTTCCAATGCCTGGCTCAAAAAGGGAAGGAAATTTGTTAAGAACCTGGGTACATGAGGCCTCATCGACATGTGATAGCGCTCAGATGTCATCCCAGTTCCAGCAGATTTTGCCCAGCCAGCTCCTTCCAAGCAGTGTGGGGCCATCGCCTGGGACAATCCAGAGTGGCAATTCGTGCACTGTGCCCTCGTCGGTGACCTTGACCATGGCGCTGCCCAGGACAGTGATAAGATCTTTGGTGTACATTCTCAGTTTCGTGTGGATGGGGCTCAGGGCTGGTCTGAGTGCCTTGTTGCACTATAGTCTCTCAAACATCTTTTTACTCATGATGGATTGGCTCGCGCCAGTGTCCAGTTCCATGGCTACGGGTAAGCCATTCAATTTTACGTTTAGCATTATAGGTGGACATTTCGTCGAAAATGTGTGCACCCCGTGTGCTTCAGCATCTGCCTCCTCTCTCTGAGGCTCGAAATTGCTTTGATCCACCATGGACCGATCTTTCTCTGCCATGTGGTGGTTAGCAGGTTTTGCAGAGCTTGCAGCTCATTTGCAAGCTCGTTGGAGGTGCCCCATTGTTCCACAGCTCTTGCAAACATACCCTTTGAAGCGGCATGAATAGGCTGAATGGAAGCCTCCATAACACCAACAAGGTGTGAATTGCCTTGCATTCATTCTTTGTTGGGGACTCTGACTCATCTGAGACCTGCTGGCAGTTGCAAACACATGGGTTCTGCCCTGTGCATTTCTGCTCGCAAACACAGTTCCAGTTAATTTATGAACATTGCTAGCACTTGTGTGCTGAGAGATTTGTTTGGTGTTATCACTGGTGGACATAAACGCCTGTGCTATCGCAATGGCCTTACTGAGGGTCGGTGTTTCTACAGTCAAAAATTTTCATAGGATGGTCTTGTGGCCAATGCCCAGTACAAAAAAGTCTCTGAGCATTTGCTCCAGGTAGCAATCAAACTCACATTGTCCTGCAAGTCGCCTTAGCTCGGCGACATAGCTCGCCACTTCCTGACCTTCAGATCGCTGGCACGTGTAGAACCGATACCTCGCCATCAGCACGCTCTCCCTCGAGTTAAGATGCTCCCGAACTAGTGTACACAGCTCCTTATATGACTTATTGGTGGGTTTCACCGGAGTGAGAAGATTCTTCATGAGGCTGTAGGTTGGTGCCCCGCAGACTGTGAGGAGGACCGCTCTCCTTTTTGCAGCGCTTCCTTCTCCGTCCAGCTCGTTGGCTACAATGTACTGATCTAGCCGTTCGACATAGGCTTCCCAGTCCTCACCCTCCGAGAACTTCTCCAGGATGCCCACAGTTTGCTGCATCTTTGCATTGGATTCGTATTCTCATCGCCAGTTATTGTGTTCCTAACACAGATGAGGCTGCACACAGGGAGGTTAAAGTAACAGTGACCTCAGTCTTTAATAAGACACTCCAGCGTGAGGAACAGGCCTTAGAGGCCGGCTTAGATACAGTGCTCCCAAGGGATGCTGGGATTCCTGGGGACTTCAGGGGATGAGCTCCATGGTGGCGGAACATGGGAGTGCATGCTTTACAGATACACAACATTACCCATTTTGGTGGCAAAAACAGGAAGGCAGATTATTATCTGAATGGTGACAGATTAGGAAAAGGGGAAGTGCAACGAGACCTGGGTGTCATGGTTCATCAGTCATTGAAAGTTGGCATACAGGTACAGCAGGCGGTGAAGAAGGCAAATGGTATGTTGGCCTTCATAGCTAGGGAATTTGAGTATCGGAGCAGGGAGATCTTGCTGCAGTTGTACAGGGCCTTGGTGAGACCACACCTTGAGTATTGTGTGCAGTTTTGGTCTCCTAAAGGACGTGCTTGCTATTGAGGGAGTACAGCGAAGGTTCACCAGACTGATTCCCGGGATGGCAGGACTGACATATGAGGAAAGACTGGATCGGCTAGGCTTATACTGACTGGAATTTAGAAGAATGAGAGGGGATCTCATAGAAACGTATAAAATTCTGACGGGACTGGACAGGTTAGGTGCAGGAAGAATGTTTCCGATGTTGGAGAAGTCCAGAATCAGGGGACACAGTCTAAGGATAAGGGGTAAGCCATATAGAATCGAGATGAGGAGAAACATTTTCACCTAGTGAGTTGTGAATCTGTGGAATTCTCTGGCACAGAAAGTTGTTGAGTCCAGTTCGTTGGATATATTCAAAAGGGAGTTAGATGTGGCGCTTACGGCTAAAGGGATCAGGGGGTATGGAGAGAAGGCTGGGGTGGGGTACTGAGATTGCATGATCATATTGAACGGCGGTGCAGGTTCGAAGACCCGAATGGCTTGCTCCTGCACCTATTTTCTATGTTTCTATGTTTAG
The DNA here is from genome assembly GCF_044704955.1 of Pristiophorus japonicus. Taxonomy (NCBI): domain Eukaryota; kingdom Metazoa; phylum Chordata; class Chondrichthyes; family Pristiophoridae; genus Pristiophorus; species Pristiophorus japonicus. The sequence continues at coordinate 165,901,667 of NC_091987.1, forward strand.
TAGTTTAAAGAAAGAAGAAAATGTGCACTTATATGACAACTTTCATGAACCCAGGATATCCCACAGCGCTTCACATGCAATCAGTACTCTTTGAACTCTTGTACTGTTGGGAAATGCAGCAATCAATTTGTGCACCGCAAGGTCTCATAAAGAACAATGAGAATTGTCTGTTTTACTAATGTTGGCCAGGAAACGTCCCCAGCTACTCTTGGAATAGTGCTATGGGATTTGCTACGTCCACCTGAGAGGGCAGACGTGGCCTCAGTTTAACACATACAAAAGATGGCACCTGCGACAGTGCAGCACTCCTTCAGTGCTGCCTGGATTTTGTGCTCAAGTTTCTGGAATCGAGAAACCACAAATATCTGACTCAGATAAAAGTGCTACCCACTGAGCAAAAGCTGAATCTGAAGTCTGCAATTGATATCTGCACTGAGTTCCAGTGAATCTTAGTTTTAATCTTCATCTAAAGACTTTCATTTATATAGTGCCTTTCACCACCTCAAGATGTCCCAAAGCGCTTTACAGCTAATTAAGTACTTTTGAAGTGTCATCACTGCTGTAATGTAGGAAACATGTCGATTGCAAATTTAACAAGTTTCAGGATTTAGACGAGTGGATTACTACCGTATCAATTCCCTTGTCACAGCACATAGTTCAGATGCTTGCTGTAAAACTGAAAATCCATTCATCAAATTAAAGCAGCTGCTTCCAGGATGATCCTGGAGTACGAACACACGTTTCAGCAGAGGCGAGCAGGACCCGATAGTGCTTTATGTAGTCCAACCAGATCTGGCAATGAATGGCTAAACTAGTTGTCCACGATATCCATTCAAATCTGTGTCCCTTGGATTTAAGGCAGCGGAGATGGGAGCCGTACCATGGGAAACGACTCAGGTGAGAGAGAATAATGTTTTCAATTGGACAAGGGCATCAAAAATGGAGGTGAGGTTGTCATTGAGCGGATTGGTAGTTGCAGAAGTGTCTTGGTGAATAGAGGGCCAAAGAATGGATAATTGGGAATTTGAAAGTGAAGTTGTAAGTGACTTTGCAGAGAGCTTTTTCCAGGGGCGTAGACAGGAAGTGGGGTTGGGAGGGCAAAGGGGGTTGTGCGTGGAGAAGGGTAAAAGGAAGTGTTCAAAGAAGGCCTTATCTGTCACAATGCAGATTCCGTCTACTAAGGGGTACAACAGACATGATCTTCACTGCGCGACAACTACAAGAGAAATGCAGGGAACAGCACCAACCCTTCTACATGGCTTTCTTTGACATCATAAAGGCCTTTGACACTGTCAACCGTGAGGGACTATGGAGCATCCTCCTCCATTTCGGCTGCCCCCAAAAGTTTGTCACCATCCTCCGCCTGCTCCACGATAACATACAAGCCGTGATCCTGACCAATGAACCCACCACAAACCCAATCCACGTCCAGACTGGGGTCAAGCAGGGCTGCGTCATCGTACCAACGCTCTTCTCGATCTTCCTTGCTGCAATGCTCCATCTCACTCTCAACAAGCTCCCTGCTGGAGTGGAACTAAACTTTAGAACCAATGGGATCCTTTTCAACCTTTGTCACCTCCATGCTAGATCCAAGGTCGTCCCATCCCGCCACACAGTACCACCTGCCACCGCCCCCCCCTCCCCTGGGTCATCAAAATCCACGCTCGGCCCTGGACAACGTGGACCATTTTCCATACCTCTGGAGTCTACTATCAGCAAGTGCAGACATTGATGACGAGGTCCAGCATCGCCTCCAGTGCGCCAGCGCAGTCTTCGGTCACCCGAGGAAGAGTGTTTGAAGACCAGAACCTCAACCACACAACCAAGCTCATGGCCTACAAAGCAGCAGTGATACCCGCCCTCCTGTATGGCTGAGAGATGTGGACCATATACAGTAGGCACCTCAAAGTGCTGGAGAACTACCACCAGCGCTGCCTCCGCAAGATCCTGCAAATCCACTGGGGAGATAGATGCACCAACGTCAGTGTTCTCGCTCAGGCCAATATCCCCAGCATCGAAGCACTGACCACACTTGACCAGCTCTGTTGGGCGGCCACATCGTCCGCATGCCTGACACGAGACTCCCTAAGCAAGCACTCTACTCAGAACTCCTACATGGCAAGCGAGCCCCAGGTGGGCAGAGGAAATGTTTCAAGGACACCCTCAAAGCCTCCTTGATAAAGTGCAACATCCCCACCGGCACCTGGGAGTCCCTGGCCCAAGACCGCCCAAAATGGAGGAAGAGCATTTGGAAGGGCGCTGAGCACCTCGAGGCTCAATGCCGAGAGCATGCAGAAACTAAGCTCGGGCAGCAGAAAGAGCATGCGGCAAACCAGTCCCACCCACTCTTTCCCTCAACCAGTCTGTCCCACTTGTGACAGAGACTGTAATTCCCATATTGGACTGTTCAGTCACCTGAGAACGCATTTTTAGAGTGGAAGCAAGCCTTCCTCGATTCCGAGGGACTGCCTATGATGATGATGGGAGTAGAGAGGTCACATGATATGACAAAGTTGAAGGGGTAGCCGTGAACATGGGTAGGTGAGTTTATATGGAGGGAGGATAGGAGGGCAGCGAGCTCAGAGGAGAGAGGGCATGATGAGTTGAAATGGAAATTGAAATCACCGAGGATGAGATGTTGCTCCAGTCAGCTTCCATGGGTAGAGCTACACTTCCAAACACCCTTGTATCTGAGAAACTGCTGCTGTAACGTGATCCTCTGCCACTCGGTGCACAAGCCGACTTCTTTGTTTCTGGTTTGTACTCAAAGGGATGGAGCAAATATTTTACTTCTCACACTGCAGCTTACTTGCCATCGGCTCCAGATCTCTCCTAACTGGAGGAGGAGTAATGCAGTCGACTGTTTCAATGGCTGTAGATAGATCGAGAGGACAAAGCGAGATAGTTTCCATGGTCACAGTCGCGGAGAATGTCATTTGTAACTTTGATAAGGGCTTTTTCAGTGCTGTGGCAGGAGTGGAAACTGTTATGTATGAATCAATAGTCTGACTGAATACTGTGAGCTCAAAGTAAAGTGTGACCTTAGTCTTTTAGTGCAGGTCTTCAGTGCGCTTCTCCAGTCTGTGAGGCTTCCTTAAGTACCTGTGTTCCCAAGGGATTGTGGGATCCCTTGGGACTCCAGGGGATGAGCCCTCTGGTGGCTATACAAGGTATATACAGGTTTATATATATAACAACACTTCCCCCCCCCCTCCCCGCATCCTCCGCCCCAAAGCCCATTCGTACTCATCCTCTTTCGGAAAAAAGGATATCAGAGGCTTATGGTCAGTTTCAAATTCAAATTTGAGCCCAAACAGATATTGATGCATTTTCTTTACCCCATAAGCACACGCTAACGCTTCTTTCTCAATCATGCTGTAGGCCCTCTCAGCCTTAGACAGATTTCTGGATGCATAAGTAACCTGTTGCAATTTCCCAGATTCATTAGCTTGTTGCAATATACACCCGATGCCATACGACGACGCATCACATGCTAGTACCAAACGCTTACATGGATCATACAACACAAGCAATTAGTTTGAGCATAACAAATTTTGACCTTTTACAAAGGCATTTTCTTGGCTTTTGCCCCATACCTATTTGTCTCCTTTACGCAGTAAGGCGTGCAGTGGTTCTAACAGTGTGCTGAGACCCGGTAAGAAGTTACCAAAGTAGTTCAAGAGTCCTAGAAACGACTGCAGCTCCGTCACGTTCTGTGGCCTCCGTCTTCGAATCAGTGGGCCTGATGCCGTCCGCCGCGATTCTTCTCCCCAGGAATTCCACTTCAGGCGCCAGGAAAACGCACTTCGAGCATTTTAACCTGAACCCCATGCGGTTGAGTCGACTAAGAACCTCCTTCAGGTTCTGCAGATGCTCGACTGTGTCCCGACCTGCAACCAAGATGTCGCCTGGAAGTCCACCGTGCGCGGGACCTACTTCAGTAAGCTTTCCATGTTTCTCTGGAATATCGCCGCGGCTGATCGAATCCCAAACAGGCATCTGTTGTAAATGAAGAGACCTTTGTATGTGTTGATGCAGGTGAGGCCCTTCGATGATTCCTCCAGCTCCTGCGTCATGTAGGCAGAGGTCAGGTCCAGCTTCGAGAATGTCTTTCCTCCCGCCAGCGTTGCAAAAAGGTCATCAGCCTTTGGTAGTGGGTATTGGTCTTGCAGGGAGAAACGATTGATAGTTAATTTGAATCACCAGATTCTGACGGTGCTGTTTCCCTTGAGGACTGGAACGATTGGACTGGCCCACATGTGAAATTCGATTGATGAAATGATGCCCTCTCGTTGCAGCCAGTCCAGCTCGATCTCTACTCTTTCTCTCATTATGTACGATACTGCTCTCGCCTTGTGATGGATGGATTGCGCCCCCAGAATTAGGTAGATCTGCACTTTTGCTCCTTGGAACTTCCCGATGCCTGGTTCAAACAGCGAAGGGAACTTGTTTAAGACCTGGACACACGAAGTGTCGTCAGTGGACGAGAGCGCTCAGACGTCGTCCCAGTTCCAGCAAATCTTTCCCAGCTAGCTCCTGCCGAGCAGCGTGGGACCATCACCCGGTACCACCCAGAGTGATAGCTTGTGCACCGCTCCATCATAGGAGACCTTTACAGTAGCATTAGTTCCTTTGTGTAAGTTCTCAGTTTCGTGCGAATGGGCATCAAGACTGGCCTTGAGGCCTTGCTGCACCACAATTTATCAAGTCTTTTTGCTCATAATGGACTGCCTCGCACCCGTGTCCAGCTCCATTGACACCAGGATTCCATTTAATTCAACCTTCAGCATTATCGGGGGACATTTTGTGGTAAATGTGCGCACCCCGTATACCTCTGCCTCCTCGATCTAAGGCTCTGGTTCGTCGTGATCCGCCGCGGATCTGTCCTCCTCTGCAACATGGTGGTTTACAAGATTAGCAGGGTTTGCAGCTCGCCTGCACATACATTGGCGGTACCCCATTGTTCCACAGCCCTTGCAAATGTACCCTTTGAAGCGGCATAAATGAAAACGATGATCACCCCCGCAGTGCCAACAAGGTGTTAATGGCCTTGCATTCATCACCCTTGATGGTGGACTCTGAGACATCTGCGGTTGTGCAGCTGCAGGCATGTGGGGCCTGCCCTGTACATTGTGATTTGAAAACATCACTTTGTTCACAGTACTTGTAGCAGCACCTGTGTGCTGAGAGATTTGCTTAGTATTGTCACTGGTGGCAATGAACGCCTGGGCTATCGCTATGGATTTACTCACGTTGGGGTCTCTACAGTCAAAAGTTTGCTAAGTATTACTTCATGGCCAACGCCAAGTACAATGAAGTCTCTGAGCATGTGCTCCAAATGTCCTTCAAATTCACAATGTCCTGCAGGGCGTCTTAGCTTGACGACATAACTCGCCCCTTCCTGGCCTTCAGACCTTTTGTAGGTGTCGAACCAGTAGCTCGCCATCAGAACACTTTCCTTTGGGTTCAGATGCTTCCGGACCAGTGTGCACAAATCATTGTATGATTTCTCTGTGGGTTTCGCTGGAGCAAGCAGATTTTTCATGAGGCCATACGTTGGTGCCCCACAGACGGTGAGGAGAATCGCCCTTCGTTTGGCAGCGTTCGCTTCTCCTTCCAGCTTGTTGGCCACTAAGTATTGGTCGAGTCGCTCCATGAAGGTTTCCCAATCATCTCCCTCCGAGAATTTCTCCAGGATGCCCACTGTTCTCTGCATCGTTGGGTTTGTCATCTGTATCTCGTCGCCAGTTATGTATGAATAAAAAGTCTGACTGGCTACTGTGAGCTCAAAGTAAAGTGTGACCGTAGTCTTTTATTGCAGGTCTCCAGAGTGCCTCTCCAGCCTGTGAGGCCTGCCTCCTTAAGTATCTGTGCTCCCAAGGGATTGTAGGATCCCTTGGAACTCCAGGGGATGAGCCCTTTGGTGGCTATACAAGGTATATACAGGTTTACATATATAACAGAAACCTGATTGGAGTGGTTCAAACATGGAGTTGCAGGAAAGATGGGCACAGATTTGAGAGGTGACGTTCAAGGACTTTGGAGAGGAAAGGTAGGTTGGAGATGGAGTGGTAGTTTGTTTTTTGATATGGAGGTGGGGTGTGATGGTGAGAATTTTGAAAGGGTGGGGGAGGGGAACTGTTTACAAGCTCAGCTTGCATGGGGGCCTGCAAGGGAATTTGGCTGGTCAGCAGTTTAGTGGGAATAGGGACAACAGAGTAGGAGGGGAGTCTCATGGACAAGATGAGGTGATGAGGAGAACTATGAGAGAAACTAGAGAAAAACGTGGATTGAGAGCTCAGGAAGGGACAGGTCCTTGAGGGGATTTGTGGTAGGAGTCTTTTTCCAACTAACAATCCTATGTTCCTCAGCAGCAGCTGGATGGACGGTTTCAAACTTAGTAATAAAGAAGTTCATGAGCTGCTCGCACTTGTTGGAGGGTGAGAGGGGAGGCGGCAGAAGAGAGGGGTTTAAGGAGATAGTTGGCAGTGGAGAAAAGAAGCTGCAAGTTATCTTTGCTCTCGAGGGTGATCTGGAGTCGTGGACAATTTTGGCTGAGGAGAATATTGTAGATTATGGGGTGTATGTATGTTTGTTATGGAATAGATTGTATATTAGAGGAATATATTGTATATTGAGGGATGCATTATATATTATGGAGTGTATTGTGCATTATACCACCACGGCAGATCACTCAATCATCGGTGGCTGCGCTTTCTGATGCCTGGGCCCTAAACTCTGGAACTCCCTGCCTAAACCTCTCCAACTCTCTACCTCTCTTTCCTCCATGTCTCTGAAGCATTTGGAGGGCGGGTATCACACTGCTCTGCAGCAGTAGTTAACACGATGTACTACAACAACAACAAAAACTTCTATTTATAAAGCGTCTTTAATGTAATGAAACGTCCCGAGCGGCTTCACGGGAATATAATGAGATAAAAATTTGACACCAAGCCGGATCAGTAGAAGAACAGAACTTGCTCCGTTGAAGGAGACACACACAGCATTGCCAGTTTGGCCCAGTCTCAGGCAAAGAACGAGGACAAGGAAACACCGACCACCGGCCACTTGCAGTTGGTCCCTAAAGACAGTGCAGCTTTACTGCAGCCTAGTGACCTGCATGGGTTTTGCACGGTGTACACTCTCAGACAGGCTTTATTCACTTTCTCGGAATTGTTTATATTTTACAGTGGAAGGTGAGTGAAAGATTTGTACAGTCTGTGTGCACATTTCTAAGATTGTTTGTTCGGGTGCAAACTTATTGGATTGAGAATGAACCCTGACTGGAGAAGCTATTTCTGCAAATCACTCCTGTTATTTATGTAAACATTACCAATGTGTAAGACTTGCTACCAGGGGTCACACTTGTGGGAGACCCAAGGGTCACCTGCACACCCTGGGCAAGCAGGTATAAAAGGCAGTCTACCATGCTGCCTCCCAACTCTGGGGTTACAATAAAGAGACCAAGGTCACAACAGTTTGAGCTTAAGATGTACAGTCTTGTGGAGTTATTCTAAACGTTAACAACTGCAGTTTGCATTCAACAGGCTTTCACGCTCTGCTGACTTCTGTTTTCCAGTTGTGAGTTCTCCATTGGATCAGGGATTTGTTAATATTTCCTTGTGGAGCATTTTAATTTATTAATTATTGCCTGGATTTACACATTACTATGGTATTTATTTCTAGAGGGCAATGGTCATTTGGTCATTAGTTCCTGTGCTGTTAATATTTGACAGATTACAAGGAGGTTTTCCTTTTTGACAATTGTATCCGTCGTTCAGTCATGTCGGAAAAGGGGAATCACAGTAAGCAGCGCCACTACAGGTGCAACGCAGTGACAACAGGTAAAGCATTTTCAGATACCAACCTCAACGTCTCATAAATCAAGAGACAAAAACTTCTAAATAAAGAGATTTGGTATAGAAATCACGAGTTGCTATTTTTTCAAACATAAAGCAATATATACCAATGATTCGTAAAACCCTCATTCGTGGTTTCATTTAATCTCTAACAGGTCACAGCTCTTTACAAAAACGAGATTACTGCATCTGAAAATGCTTTACAAAAAACCTTTTCAAAATCCTACCTGTTGTCACCACGTTGCGAGGCAGCTCAGGTTAAGGTTACGATGACGGTGATTGCTGCGGACTCTGCAGTCAGTCTGAGAGCAGGCAGGTCATTGCAACCCCTCGAGAGGTTACACAGCTCCAGCCCTGGAGCGCTGCCGGGATTACAGCTCAACTGAAACCCCCTCTGCTCACTCCCTCCCCACCCCAGCCCGACCTCTCCGTCAGTATGTGACCTGCACCCACAACCTCGAGCTGTACCCCCAGCTCCATCACACAAACCCACACTCCTCACCCCTGCCCATGGGGACAAATCTTATTCCAATTTCACTGGTAAGAATATTATTGAAGTGGGGTCTCAATGGGGGTAAATCCCCTCCCAAAAGGGGGGCAAACTTCTTCCTCACAAAGGGACCAAGCCAATCTCCCCTCTACAGGAGGCCCATGGGGGGGTAAATCCCATCCTCGTAAATTGGGCCCAATGTGGGCAGCATCGATCTGCCCCCCGCTGCAGTGCTGCACTCCCAGACCCCAGGCCGCCTCACCCCAAACTCCGCCATTACCTGATGCTGCCGCCCACAACTCTGGCAGTCGGTGCTGGGTGGAAAGAGCCTAGCTCCAGCTCTGCTTGGTGCTTGACCGGAGCTCCAGCTCCAACTCCTCACTCTCAGGCTGCTCTCACACCGAGCGGGTAGGCCTGGGTCCCGGACATGACGCTGAGATTGCTGGAAGTGGTCCAGGCAAACTGGTGCAAGGCAGTCATGAGCCAATCAGGACACGGGACACCGCTGTAAATCATCTGTAAGCTGTGGCTCAGTGGGTAGCCTCTCACCTCCAAGTCAGAAGGTTGTGGGTTCAAGTCCCACTCTAGAGACTTAAGTACATAAATCTACGCTGACACTCCAGTGCAGTGCTGAGGGAGTGCTACACTGTCGGAGGTGCTGTCTTTCGGATGAGACATTAAACCGAGGCCCCATTTGCTCTCTCAGGTGGACGTAAAAGATCCCACGGCACTATTTCAAAGAAGAGCAGGGGAGTAATCCCAGGTGTCCTGGCCAATATTTATCCCTCAATCAACATAACAAAAATAGATTATCTGGTCATTATCACACTGCTGCTTGTGGGAGCTTGCTGTGCGAAAATTGCTTGCCTCATCTCCCACATTACAACAGTGACTACACTCCAAAGTACTTCATTGGCTGTAAAGCGCTTTGAGACGTCCGGTGGTCATGAAAAGCAAGTCTTCTGTTTTTAAACTGCACCAATCGGCGACGGGGAAATATCAACCAATTAACGATGGGGAAATAGCAACCAATCAGCGACGGGGAAATAGCAACCAATCAGCGACGGGGAAATAGCAACCAATCAGCGAGGGGGAAATAGGTCAGGCGCTCAACGACTGATTGCGCCGTCACTCCCGGAAAATCCCGAGATTGCGGAGTCGATTGTGACATCATGAATGATGCTTGATTTCACTCAGTTGACTAAACTGATGCAATAATAAAAATAGAAAATGCTAGAAATCTCAGCATCGATGGAGAGAAACAGAGTTAACGTTTCGGGTCGCTGACCCTTTGTCAGAACTGGTAAAAGTTCAAGATGTGACAGATTCTTCAGGAGGTGCAGGGGGCAGTGAAAGGGGGAGGGGAGGAAAGAACAAAAGGGAAGGTCTGTGATAGGGTGGAAGGCAGGAGAGATTTGAGATACAAAGGGGATGATGGGCCGAATTGAGATGGTAATGGTACAAGTTAGGAAACAAAAGATGAGTCTAGAGAGGCTGTGAATGGCAAAATAATTTCCAGCTGCCATGGGAAACGGGGAAAAAAATTAAAAAGTGGGGTGAGCGAAAATGTAAAAAGTCAAAGAATGAGAAGGAAATAGAGCAGGGTAGCACTGGGGGAAATGAAAACCGAGCATACCAGGAAGGGACAGAATGTATAAACATAAAAGTGAATCAGAAAGTGGAGTCAAAGCAGGAAAAAATGCTAAAAACAACCAAATTTTAAAACTCTATCTGAATGCACATAGCATTTGTGACAAAATAGATGAGTTGATGGCACAAATAGATCAATGGGTATGATCTGATAGCTATTACAGAGACGTGGTTGCAAGGTTACCGAGGCTGGGAACTAAATATTCAGGGGTACTTGACAATTCGGAAGGACAGACAGAAAGGAAAAGGAGGTGGGGTGGCACTGTTAATAAAGGATGAGATCAGTGAGTTAGTGAGAAACGATATTAGCTCAGATCATCAAGATGGTGAATCAGTTTGAGTGGAGATAAGGAATAATAAAAGGAAAAAGTCTCTGGTGGGTGTAGTCTATAGGCCCCCTAACAGTAGCTACACTGTTGGGCGGAGTATAAATCAGGAAATAATGGAGGTTTGTAATAAAGGAATGGCAGTAATCATGGGCACTTTAACCTTCATATTAATTGGACAAAGCAAATTGGCCAGGGTTGCCTTTAGGAAGAGTTCATAGAGTGTATCCGGGATAGTTTCCTCTAACAGTACGATGCGGAACCAACCAGGGAGTAGGCTATCTTAGATATGGTACTGTGTAATGAGACAGGATTAATAAATGACCTCGTAGTAAAGGATCCTCTAGGAATGAGTGACCATAACTTGGTTGAATTTCAAATTCAGTTGGAGGGTGAGAAAGTTGGTTCTCAAACCAGTGTCCTAAGCTTAAATAAAGGAGACTACAAAGGTATGAGGGCAGAGTTGGCTAAAGTGGACTGGGAAAATAGATTAAAGAGTGGAACGGTTAATGAGCAGTGGCAGACATTTAAGGAGCTATTTCATAACTCGCAACAAAAATATATCCCAATGAGAAGGAAAGACTGTAAGAGAAGGGATAATCATCTATGGCTAACTAAGGAAATAAGGGAGGGTATCAAATTGAAAACAAAGGCATACAATGTGACCAAAACTAGTGGGGGGCCAGAGGATTGGAAAACTTTGAAAAGCCAGCAAAGAGCGACTAAAAAAATAATAAAGAGAGGGAAGATAGATTATGAAAGTTAACTAGCACGAAATATAAAAACAGATAGTAAAAGTTTCTACAGGTACATAAAAAGGAAAAGAGTGGCTAAAGTAAATGTTGGTCCCCTCGAGGATGAGACTGGGGAATTAATAATGGAGAACAAGGAAATGACAGAGATGCTGAACAAATATTTTGTATCGGTCTTCACAGTAGAAGACACTAAAAATAGCCCAATAGTGGATAATCAAGGGGCTACAGGGAGGAAGGAACTTAATACAATCACTAATGAAGTAGTACTCGGTAAAAAATGGGACTAAAGGTGGACAAGTCCCCTGGACCTGATGGCTTACATCCTAGGGTCTTAAAAGAAGTGGCTGCAGAGATAGTGGATGCATTGGTTGTAATCTACCAAAATTCCTTGGATTCTGGGGCGGTCCCAGTGGATTTGAAAACCACAAATATAACACCCCTATTTTAAAATGGGGGCAGACAAAAAGCAGGAAACTATAGATCAGTTAGCCTAACATCTGTCATTGGGAAAATGCTGGGGTCCATTATCAGGACATTTGGAAAAGCATAATTCAATCAAGCAGTCAGCATGGTTTATGAAAGGGAAATCATGTTTGACTAATTTGCTGGAGTTCTTTGAGGATGTAACGAGTAGGGTGGATGAGGGGAAACCAGTGGATGTGATGTATTTGGATTTCCAGAAGGCATTCGATAAGGTGCCACATAAAAGGTTACTGCACAAGATAAAAGCTCACGGGGTTGGGGGTAATATATTAGCATGGATAGAGGGTTGGTTAACTAACAGGAAACAGAGAGTCGGGAGAAATGGGTAATTTTCCGGTTGGCAAGCAGTGACTAGTGGGGTGCCGCAGGGATCGGTGCTGGGTCCTCAACTATTTACAATCTATATTACTGACTTGGAGTGTAATGTAGCTAAGTTTGCTGATGATACAAAGATGGGTGAGAAAGCAAATTGTGAAGAGGACACAACAAATCTGCAAAGGGATATAGACAGTCTAAGTGAGAGGGCAAACATTTGGCAGGTGGAGTATAATGTGGGAAAATGTAAGGTTATCCACTTTGGCAGAAATAATAGAAAAGTAGATTATAATTTAAATGGAGAAAAATTGCAAAGTGCTGCAGTACAGAGACACCTGGGAGTCCTTGTGCATGAAACACAAAAAATTAGTATGCAGGTACAGCAAGTAATTAGGAAGGCAAATGGAATGTTGGCCTTTATTGCAAGGGGAATGGAGTATAAAAGCAGAGAAGTCCTGCTACAACTGTACAGGGTATTGGTGAGGCCACACCTAGAGTACTGCATACAGTTTTGGTCTCCTTATTTAAGGAAGGATATACTTGCATTGGAGGCTGTTCAGAGAAGGTTCACGAGGTTAATTCCGGAGATGACTGATGAAGATTGGTTGAGCCTATACTCATTGGAGTTCAGAAGAATGAGAGGTGATCTTATCGAAACCTATAAGATAATGAGGGGTCACGAAAGGATATTTCAGAGAGGATATTTCCACTCATACGGGAAACTAAAACTAAGGGGCATAGACACAGAATAAGGGGCTGCCCATTTAAAACTGAGCTGAGGAGGAATTTGTTCTCTGAGGGTTGTAAATTTGTGGAATTCTCTGCCCCAGAGAGCTGTGGAGGTTGGGACATTGAATATATTTAAGGCGGAGATAGACAGATTTTTGAGCGATAAGAGGTTATGGTGAGCAGGCAGGAAAGTGGAGCTGAGTCCATGATCTTATTGAATGGTGGAGCAGGCTCCAGGGGCCGTATGGCTCACTCCTGCTCCTATTTCTTATGGAACAAATTCTGCGCAGAGGTTGTGGTCTGAAATTGTTGAACTCGATGTTGAGTCCAGAAGGGGACGGTATGCCTGTGGCAGAGTGCCTGAGAGAGCTGCAATAGTTGGTGTGAGCGGCTGAACATCCCTCGGCCTCTGTCAGTCTGTGTTACCTCAGATCTGGGTACAGCCCCGGCTGCTGCCCGCCGAGCGGGGCGGCCCTGCGCTGCACATCGCTGGGCGGTGCAGGTTGTGGGCTGCCTCGCCTACCGCCGAGTGTCCCGGGCCCGCTCCGCTCCGCTTCCCCCGGGCCCCGGAACCCAGTGCCGGGCGGCGGCGGAAGTGGTTCCACCGGAACCGGGCTTCAGGCTGCAGTTTCCGGTCCGTCAGTCGCGAATTCCCCGGGCCGGAAAAACAACAGCCGCCGAAGCGGGACAGGTGAGAGGAGGGCCCGAGGGGCAGGGGGAGCGGGTCCGGGGGTGGGGTGGAGAGAGGGAGAGGGAGAGGGAGAGGGAGGGCCCGGGGGCAGCGGGCCCGGCGGTCGGGTCGGGTCTGGTCGCTCTCCGGACTCGCTCTGCGACAGTCCCGCTGCCTCACAGTAACATTGTCTGTTGCTTTGTGTCTCCGTCCATTGATAAAGAACGGATTGATGTTATTGACAGACTAAAGGGAGAGGGCCAGAGGCAGAGAGGGAGGACCTGTGTTGATCGCAGGTTTCCCAACTCCTGGTTTACGCCGGCTGTGCTCTCGATAACCCCCATCTCCAGCTTTCAAACTACTGTCAGTTGTCCCCACGCTGTGGAACCTTCTCGAAGCATAACTTGGGCAAATTCCGGAGCAATTCTGTGACACCTAGGCCCCAATAAAAAGGGACTTGCTGTTATTTTTTGTTATTCATTACGTAGGCTTTGCTGGCAAGGCTGGCATTTATTGCCCATCCCCAATTGCCCCTTGAGAAGCTGGTGGTGAGCTGCCTTGAACCGCTGCAGTCGAGTGGTGAAGGTGCTCCTACAGTGCTGTCAGGAAGGGAGTTCCATGATTTTGACCCAGCGACGCTGAAGGAAAACTGATATACTTCCAAGTCAGGATGGTGGAGGTAGAAGTTGCGAGTTTGGGAGGTGCTGTCGAAGAAGCCTTGGCGAGTTGCTGCAGTGCATCTTGTAGATGGTACACACTGCAGCCACGGTGTGCTGGTGGTGAAGGGGAACTTGGAGGGGATGGTGCTCCCATGCACCTGCTGCCTTGTACTTCTAGGTGGCAGAGGTCGCAGGTTTGAGAGGTACTCCTGAAGAAGTGGACTGCTTTGTCCTGGATTGTGATGAGCTTCTTGAGCGTTGTTGGAGCTGGATTCATCCAGCCAAGTGGAGAGTATTCCATCACACTCCTGATTTGTGCCTTGTAGATGGTGGAAAGGCTTTGGGGAGTCAGGAGGTGAGACACTCGCCATAGCCTTTCCACCATCTACAAGGCACTCTGACCCACTCTTGATGCCACAGTATTTATGTGGCTGGTCCAATTAAGTTTCTGGTCAATGGTGACCTCCAGGATGTTGATGGTGGGAGATTCGGCGATGGTAAAGCCATTGAATGTCAAGGGGAGATAGTTAGATTCTCGCTTGTTGGAGATGGTCATTGCCTGGCACTGGTGTGGTGCGAATTTAGAGTTGAGAAGAATAAGAGGTGATCTCATTGAAACATGCAAAATTCTTAAAGGGCTTGACAGAACATTGCAGAAAAGCTGTGAAATGCATTAGAGAGGGTACAGAGGAGATTTACGAGGATGTTGCCAGGACTGAATTTTAGCTATGAGGAAAGATTGGATAGGCTGGGTTTGTGCCCTTTTGAACAGAGGAGGCTGAGGGGAAATTTAATTAAGGTGTATAAAATTATGAGAGCCTAGATAGATTGGGTAGAATGGACCTATTTCCCTTCGGAGTGGGTTTTGGGGGTCTGGAACTCACTGCCTAAAAGTGTTGTTGAGGCCAAAACCCTCATCACATTTAAAAAGTACTTGGATGTGCACTTGAAGTGCCGTAATCTGCAGGACTATGGACCAAGAGCTGGAAAGTGGAATTGGGTTGGATAGCTCTTTTTCGGTCGGCGTGGACATGATGGCCTCTTCCTGTGTCGTAAACTTCTATGATTCTATGACTTCAAAAGTACTTAATTGGCCGTAACGCTTCCTGAGGTTGTGCCTGCAAGTCTTTCTTTTTAATAGTGTTTACATTTGCTGAAGTTGTGACCCGTCACTGGTCACCCACGGGTAAGACCAGCTGGGGCGTTCTGACTGGGGCACCAGGCTGATCGATTGCGGGGAAGCTGCTATATGTGGAACAAAGGAAAGATCAGGGCCGGGTACGAGAGGAGTGCTGCCTTGGTGTGCACAGGCGGATATTACACAACAGGACACACCAGCAGAGTTTGAACCTGTCCTGTGGTGGGGGCGGTAAACCAGCTCGGGGTCCTGGAGTGGACGTTTCAACGTGAGCAGTGGCGACCCACTCTGGAGGTTAATTTATCTTTTCTGTGGCTCCATTTAATTTGATTCTTGATGCTTCTGTTTCCTAACCCCATGTTTTCTCAGGTTGGAACATTGAGCATGGACTGTCTGGATCATATGTTGACAGACCCCTTGGAACTGGGATCTGCTGGTGAGGTCAATGGCGCTGACATCATGGAGGAGTGTTTGCTCGGAGGGACCAGGGTCCGTCTTCCGGAGGATCTGCTGGAGGATGTGAGTACTGTACAACCGTGAGCCTGTATGTTGGTCTCTAAACAGGCACTGAAGCTGTTTCGGGTTTTTAACTAACTCTTCGGGTTGTCTATAATTGTTAGTGTCAATCACTGGGTAGTGATGCCGTGCAAGACTCAGTAACGGGAAACAGACCAGAGCTTAAGTGTGGGAGAACATGTGGGGGGTAGTGATCACAATATAATTAGGTGTCAGCTGTGGCTCAGTGATAACACTCTCACCTCTGACTCAGAAGATCGTGATCCAAGTCCCACTCCAGAGATTTCAGCATGTAATCCAGGCTGACACTCCAGTGCAGTATTGAGGGAGCGTTGCACTGTCGGAGGTGCCGTCTTTCGGATGAGACATTAAACCGAGGCCCCGTCTGCCCTCTTAGGTGGAGATCTTGTGACACTATTTGAAGAGGAGCAGTGAAGTTCTCCTAGTATCGATCTTCACTAAAACAGATTATCTGTTCATTTATTTCATTGTGTGCCAATTGGCTGCTGCATTTCCCTTTTTACAACAATGACTACACTTCAAAATTTGCTGTGAATCGTTTTGGGAATCACTATATAAATTAATAGTCTCATTTTCTTTTAAATTTGCCCAAAACTGCAATACATGGCACAAAGATTGCCTACTCACAGCAGAGGCTGCCTCTTGCTCAGCTGGCATCTGAAGACACTGACGGCTGTCAGCGGCTAACGTTTGTTCCCTCCTCCCGGAGATCTTTGTCTCTTGTTTCCTCAACTTATTCCTCATTGCTTTAGTAACATTTCGATCCCTTAAAGATGACCTGATTCCTCTGCCAGTGCAGGTGGCCCGCTGTGAGCTCTCTGTATTAGTTAGTGTGAGTATCACTCAGCAGTGAATGGTTTGGTGTCACAGTTCGGATGATTTGAAAGTAAGAAGCATGTTGCTGCCTTGCGGCTCGTTTTGTAATATTCTTCTTAAACCTGGACTGTGACTTTCTGTCCTTGCTCCTCCCGTGTGAAGCTCCGTGTCAGCTGTGCATGAGGGAGCTCTCAGTAAATGCAGTGCTGTGAGCTTGGGGTGACTTTAGCATCACTGCTTATACCTGAAACTCCCTCGGCTTCTCCATTGGCCAACTAGTGTTTAATTCTCTCACACTTCACTGTCATTATTTTTAGCGGAGAATCACTTCCGACTTTCCAGTATCCAGCTCTGGGTCCGTTTGCAGATTATTCGCAATGGCTGGTGTGCAAAATAGACGTGAAGGTGGTGCTGTTGTTTGGATCAAATTGCACTGTGAGGCTACGGTTGGGCGAGCTTTAACCTGTGACATGCGCAGCCTGGGCTCACTTGAGGTTGGCACTGGGTGCAGAAGTGGAAATGTGTTTCATTCTTCCCAAATTCACCAACAATATTTTGGAAAAGCTGTTTTCCAGGGGATTCTGCTGGTATTCTTGATTATGGCACGGTGTGCAAACACTGAGATTGAACTCTCTGTCTCCATAGCCTGATATCTTCTTTGAGGTGGTGAGTCGCAGCACTTGGGACGAGGTCCTGTCTCAGTCCCAGCGAGATCACTTGAGGAAGTTTCTTCCTCAGTTCCCCGAGGATAACCTGGAGCGACAGGACAACATCATCGCTGGGCTCTTCAACGGGGACAACTTCCGCTTCGGCAACCCTCTGTACATCGCTCAGAGACTCTTCCGCGGTAAGTTCCTACAGCACCCTATGAGTGTACAGCGATGTAACAAGGACCTTGTGCTTTACTCAACAAGAGAAACGAATGGGGAAGACTTTGGTTCTTTAGATTTTAATAGAAAGGGGATGAATTGCAAAGAGTTCTTTGAAATTCTGTACAATATCAATGAATAGGAAGCATTTTTCATACATTGGAGTTCTAAATTTCATAATTCTCATCCTTGTTTACAAATCCCTCCATGGCCTCGCCCCTCCCTTTCTCTGTAACCTCCTTCAGCCTCAACTCTCCCGAGATGTCTGAGCTCCTCTAATCCTGCCCTACTGAGCATCCCTGATTATAATCGCTCAACCATCGGTGACCGTGCCTTCTGTTGCCGAGGCCCCAAGCTCTGGAACTCCCTCCCTAAACCTCTCTGCCTCTCTATCTCTCTTTCCTCCTTCAAGACGCTCCTTAAAACCTACCTCTTTGACCAAGTTCCTGCACTAATTTTTACTTATGCGGCTCGGTGTCAAACTTTTAGCGCATAATACTCCCGTGAAGCGCCTTGGGACTTTTCACTACGTTAAAGGCGCTATATAAATACAAGTTGTTCTATAGAATGGGACTGAATGGGAAGGAGTTTGACTGATAGGAATTAAGTGTAATGGTGCTTTGTTGGGGTGGAGGGGATTTTATTTGTTGGCTGGAGTGTTTATGTTGCTGGTGTTTGTCTTTTGTCTCCAGATGGCCACTTTAACCCAGAGGTGGTTAAGTACAGAAGGCTGTGCATGAAGTCGCAGTATAAGCGGTACCTGTACGCCCAGCAGCAGTACTTCCACAAGCTTCTCAAACAAATCCTCGTCTCCAGGAAGGTAGGAGTGACTCCACAGGTGGTGCTGAGGGAGTGGGGGTGGAGGGGCGTCCTTACAGTTAATAAATCAGTTAGCTCAGGGAATTCATGGTAATTATTGTAACACTTATGGTAAAGCACTGAAGGCATCTGTCCATAACTTCATGGTAAACTCTGGAGCAGACCCCAGAATAATGAAAGGGTGAGGTTAAGAGCAGAGTACAGTGGGGTAAAGCACGGACACTTGTGAATTAAGTTCATTGGTGAATCGGTGCCAGGTGTGTCGCTGCATGTTTCTGTGAAGTTAAATGTCTTCTGTGGATTTTCATGTTAACTAGTCTGACCACTGACTGATGAGTCTATAGTTTATTGCCCCACATGTCAGACCCTGCTAGTTTCAAATATTTCAGATTTTGACTATTTTAAGTGTAGAGATATACACCAGTTTTAGTGGGGAGAGATTGGGGCATTGGGAGCATGTGGGGGAGGTGAATAAGGCACTGCTGGATATTGAGACCGGCAGAGACGCTGTACGGGCAGGAGTTGGTAAAGTGCGTTGTGAAAGACTGGTCATGATGGCACTGGAAACTGGCTCCTACTTCTGAGGAGACAGCAGTTAGTCCCAAAGGTTGCGTATTTTACATCTCCGACTGTTGCTCTGAGCCTGAACCTGTTGTAACAGCAAATCAAACCATTGTGTGTTTCTGTTCATTGGTTGGTATTTCAGGAGTTGCTGGAGCTGGCGAGAAAGAGTGGTCCAGACATGGCCCTGAAGAGGAAATACCATGCAATCTCCAGCCAGAAGGAGAAGGAGGAGGAGAGGCGCGCGCACAGTCGATACGAGAAGATACTGCGAGAGGTCAAGGAGCAGTGTGAAGATAACAGCATCTCATCGGATGAGGAAGGTAAGAACACGGATGGTGATGGGCTTGCTCACTGCAGCACAGCCAGCTGCAGTCCGGTCAGGCACAGTGCCAGGGGTAAGGGTCACAGGAAGCCGGGGTCAGCCCACCTACCTACCGTGTACATTCAGGGACAGCTGTATCTTCCTGCGATTCAATGCCCACAACTACACAGCACCCCAGGGCCAGCCCAATGGGCAACGTGGCACTAGTATAGTTGCTTTAGACTTGTGCTCTACCCTTCTGCTAATGCAGCCCAGCACAAAGGAATGGAAGGAAAGTCCAGGATGTCACAGGCCCATTAAGGAAACCCATGTCCAGTATGCTAACTCTCTCATTAACTACCATGTCCAGTACCCTAACTCTCCTATTAACTATCATGTCCAGTACGCTAACTCTCCCATTAACTACCATGTCCGGTACGCTAACTCTCCCATTAACTACCATGTTCAGTACCCTATCTCTCCCATTGAAGCCCATTCCCCTAATGCTCAATATACTTTTGAAGCCGATCTCTTTTTAATTCATTCATGTGGGTGTCACTGGCAAGACCAGCATTTATTGCCCATCTCTAATTTCCCTTGAGAGGGTGGTGGTGAACTGCCTTCTTGAACCGCTGCAGACTGTGTGGTGATTGTGCTCCCACAGTTCGGTTAGGGAGGGAGTTCCAGGATTTTGACCCAGTGACATTGAAGGAACGGTGATATAATTCCAAGTTGGGATGGTCTGTGACTTGGAGGGGAACATGGAGGTGATGGTGTTCCCATATTCCTGCTGCCCTTGTCCTTTGGCAGAGGTTGCAGGTTTGGGAGGTTCTGTCGAAGAAGCCTTCAGATTTGCTAGGGCACCTTGAGGCCAAGGGCAGTCACTCTCACCTTACCTCTGCAATTCAGCTCTTTTGTCCATGCTTGGACCAAGACTGTAATAAGGTCTGGAGTGAAGTGGTCCTGGCAGAACCCAAACTGAGCATCGGTGAGGAGGTTGTTGGTGAGTAAGTGCTGCTTGATAGGACTGTCGCTGATGATTGAGAGTAGACTGATGGGGCGGTAATTGGTCGGATTGGATTTGTCCTGCTTTTTGTGGACAGGACATACCAGAGCAATTTTCCACATTGTCAGGTAGATGCCAGTGTTTAGCAGTACTGGAACAGCTTGGCTCGAGGCGCGGCTAGTTCTGGAGCACAAATCTTCAGCATGACAGCCAGGATGTTGTCCAGTGCGCTCAGCCGTTTCTTGATATCACATAGAGTGAATCGAATTGGCTGAAGACTGGCTTCTGTGATGGTGGGGACCTCGGGAGGAGGCTGATATGGATCATCGACTCGGCACTTCTGGTTGAAGCTGGTTGCAAACGCTCCAGCCTTGTCTTTTGCACTCACGTGCAGGGCTCTGCCATCATTGAGGATGAGGATATTCATGGAGCCTCCTCCTCCCGTTAGTTGTTTGTTTGTCCACCACCATTCACGACTGGATGTGGCAGGACTGCAGAGCTTTGATGTGATCCATTGATTGTGGGATCACTTAGCTCTGTCTATAGCATGCTGCTTCCGCTGTTCAGTATGCATGTAGCCCTGTGTGGCAGCTTCACCAGGTTGGCACCTCATTTTTAGGTACGCTTGGTGCTGCTCCTGGCATACTCTTCTACGCTTCTCGTGAACCAGGGTCGGTGACCTGGATTGACGATAATGGTGGAGTGAGGGATATGCCGGGCCATGAGGTTACAGATTGTGGTGGAATACAATTCTGCTGCTGCTAAGGAGAAGGAGTAGACTATTCAGCCCCTCGAGCCCGGTCCGCCATTCACTTAGATTGTGGCTGATCTCTATCTTAGCTCCATCTACCCGCCTTGTTCCGTAACCTTTATTACTCTTGCCTAACAAAAATCCACCAATCTCAGTTTTGAAATTTTCAATTAACCCAGTCTGAACAGCTTTTTGAGGAGAGTTCCAGATTTCTACTACCCTTTGTGTGAAGAAGTGTTTCCTGACATCACCCCTCAACGGCCTAGCTCTAATTTTAAGATTATGGACCCGCTTCATGGTCAATATATCTTTCCTGAGTTGCGGTGCCCAGAACTGACTGCTGAACTCCAAATGAGGTCTAACCAGAGCTTTATGTAAATATACATAACATCCACCCCCTTGAGCTAAAGGCCAACATTCCATTAGTCAATTGCTTTTTGTACCTGTCCACTACCTGTTAGTGATTTCTGCACTTGGTTCCCTAACTCTCTAACAGTGTCGTGTCCTCTCTGATCTGGTGATGTGTCACGTTTCTTTGTATTGTAGAGGTGTGCTCCTGGCTCCCCAGTTCTCCAACACATCCTTCAAGTCCCAGCGTAGCGCTGAGAGCTGTGCCAACCCTCTCCACACAGGACATGAAGACAGTCGGTGAGTAAACACTGCCTCATTCCATCTCCTCTGACCGTCTGTTCAGTCCCTCAACCCTGCGTCACACCACTCTCACTGTGCGTCCTGCTGCTCAACGTGAAGCTCTCGGGAAATGGGCCTGTTAGAGAGAGCTGTGTGAATTGTCACTGAATGTGGGTTGTCCCTGTCCCTGTGTGTGTGTTGTCCCTGTGTGAGAATGAGGTCTTGCCATGTGCTGAGAGTCAGACTGCACCGAGACGCCAAATAGGGTTTGCAATTATCTTCACAAAATTTTCGGCTTTTAAAGTCACTCCCAAGGCTCCTCGAATGACATGGCAAGTTCATGCAGCCAGTAACTGAGCGATCCCACTGCCCATGCTGATCGTGTGCTGCAGTATCCAACACCCTTGCCCCTCCACACACTGCACCAGCCCATCCCCGCCATCGCCCCTCTCTTTTCCCACCCCCCCCCCCCCCACCCGCTGTCTCCCATATGCCCTTCACACATCGTTCCCCCTGTTTCTGCCCACCAGCCCTACCTCCTACCACGCGCCCCGTACACTTGTGTCAGTGAGAGTGAGATTGATGTGAGCGATTTGAGGTGAGTGGTTTGGTACCACATAATACCAGTCTTATTGTGTTACAGATAAGCCTGAACTGGGGGATGATGAGTTGAAGATCATGTTAAGGAAACACGTTGAAAAGCGAAGACAGCAGCCGGTAAGCTGAGTTGTAGCGAGGTGTTGGAAACGTGTTGTGCCCAGAATCACTGGTTTATACAGCTGGTGCAGCGTGCCGAGCACCAACATATTGCAATGCAACAGGGTTGGTACCCACCCTTCGCACTGCCCGGGAGGTCCCAGCTTTGGTTAATGAGCGAGGTGACCAGATCTCTCAAGATCTCATGGTTGAGTAGTGAGATATTTCAGCCAGTGTTCCTGCTTTTGATCATTATCCATGTGTGCAAGTGTACATGCGTGTGTGTGTACAGATAGCACCTGGATTGACTGGCCCTCCATGGACCAAGAGCTTGCCGATGCTCACTGTGTTGGATCATTTGAAGATTGGCCATTTGGTTTAGTAGCTGGAGCTTGGGGACACCTATTGGTCAGTATCCCAGGATAGGTCACCATTGAGTGAGGGTTGAGGGATGTGATGTTCTCTAATTCTGAGTGTCTGATGTTTGCTGGACTATCCGGTGAGAGGAGATGAGGCCTAACCTGATCGGCACACCCCTTCAGCGAGTGGGGGACAACGGAAAAACTGACCAAGGCAGAGCCCGGGTCATGGTCACCTTCACCGCAGGGGAGCAGTGCACTGTCGCCATCTGAACTGCAGGACGTGATCGATCCTCGCCCTCTGGCCCAGCTCTGTATGTGGGTCAATGCCTTTAGCAGCCACAGGATTACTCATTCCCAACTCCGTGTGGAACTGTGAACTTCCAGGCAAGCTGAGCTCCCTGAAGAGCTGATGGCAGGATCATTGCAGGCAATGGCCCAGCACTGCCCCCACAGAAGAGGGGCTGATGAGAGCATAGAGAGAGATTGCCTCAGGACTGCACACTGAGGGATGATCGGGCACAGGGTGTCACACCCTCACAGCTTGCAACCACTCCAGCCTGAATACACAACGCTATCCGGGCCCTTGGCTCGCAGTCAGTGTGTGAGGTCTCCATACCTGAGCTGCACCATATTCAACTGAAAGAAGCAGCTCTGAAATGTGTAGTCACCATGTTTGATTTACATTCTGTCTCAAACTTAAAACTAGCTGGAAGTCTACAGTGGGGAGGCGAGTGTTAAGACCAGTCCCATCTTTTATGGTGGCATGGAGCTGGAGTATAGTTTTGTAGAGAATCACTTTCTCTACCCCCTCCCCGCCCTGTCTCCTGCTGCAGTGTGGGCTGGACGGTGCTGCCCCTGGGCCCTCTCCTCTTCTGGGCCCCGAACTCACGCCTCTCCTGGGCCCCGATCATGTTCCTCTACAGTCTCTCGTCGCCCCTTCGCCCTGACCTTGCCGCTCCTGCTGTACCTGCTCACGCTCCAATCACCGACCTGGACCTTGATGACGTCCCTTTTCACTGCCGTTGCTCTCCTGCTCCAGCACATGCTGCTCCCTAGAGTGGCAGGCCGCCATGCTGCTCCTTCCGCTCCCTGGCCTGCTCCGATGGTGCTCGCAGGCCGGGGGCTCGTGCAGACTGCTGGGCTAGGCAGCCACGCTACTCCTTCCGCTCCCTGGCCTGCTTTATTGGGTCAATGCTCCTTTAACAAGGTCATTCTTTTCAAAATGTCCATTTTCTTCTAAATGTAATTCGTTGGCCACTTCTTCCACAGGGCTCGATTTGTTGACTTACTCGCTGCTTCTCCTGGTGAAAACGTTACTCTTCTGGTTCTGTACTGGTTTCTTTTCTCCGTCCCAGACAGAGTGCGCGGTCCTTGTGGAGGTGAAGCAGGCGCGAGCCCAGGGAACACCTCCCTCTAGTCTGAAAAACAGCCGTTCACCACCGCTCTCTGCTTTCTGCTCTTCTCCATTTGTTTATCCATGCTGTCACTTTAATCCCATGAACTGTAATTTTTCTAACAATTCCCTTATGTGGTACTTTGTGAAATGCCTTTTGAAAGTCCATATACAGATCAAGCGCACTACCCTCGTCAACCCTCTCCGTTACTTCATGAAAGAAATTCACTTAGGAAGCTATGTCCACCTAACATAGGACCAGGAGGAGGCTATTTAGCCCCTTTGAGCCTGTTCTGCCATTCAGTGAGATCACGGCTGATCTGTAACCTAACTCCATGTACCTTCCTCTTCCCCATATCCCTTAATACATTTGGTTAACAGAAATCTATCATTCTCAGATTTAAAATTAACAATTGAACCAGCATCAGCCGCTGTTTGCAGAAGTGCGTTTAAAACTTCTGCCACCCTTTGTGTGGAGAAGTGTTTCTTAATTTCACTCCTGAAAGGACTGGCTTTCATTTTTAGGCAATGCCCCCCTCGTCCTAGAATCCCCAACCAGCGGAAATAGTTCCTCTCTATAGAAACATAGAAAATAGGTGCAGGAGCAGGCCATTCGGCCCTTCGAGCCTGCACCGCCATTCAATATGATCATGGCTGATCATGCAACTTCAGTACTCCACTCCCGCCTTCTCTCCATACCCCCTGACCTCCTTACCCATAAGGGCCACATCTAACTCCCTTTTGAATATATCCAACGAACTGGACTCAACAACTTTCTGTGGTAGAGAATTCCACAGGTTCACAATTCCCTGGGCGAAAAAGTTTCTCCTCATTTCGGTCCTATATGACTTACCCCTTAGCCTTGGACTATGACTCCTGGTAATGGACTTCCCAACATCGGGAACATTCATCCTGCATCTTACCTTTCCAGTCCTGTCATAATTTTATATGCTTCTATGAGATCCCCTCTCACCCCTCTCATTCTTCTAAATTCCACTGAGTATAACCCTAGTCGATCCAGTCTTTCTTCATATGTCAGTCCTGCCACCCCGGGAATTAGTCTGGTGAACCTTCGCTGCACTCCCTCAATCGCAAGCACGTCCTTCCTCAGATTAGGAGAACAAAACTGCACACAATACTCAAGGTGTGGCCTCACCAAGGCCCTGTACAACTGCAGTAAAACCTCCCTGCTCCTATACTCATATCCTCTCGCTATGAAAACCAGCATGCCATTTGCTTTCTTTACTGCCTTTCTTTACTGCCTGCCTACCTTCAGTGACTGATATAGTTCCATGACACCCAGGTCTCGTTGCACCTCCCCTTTTACTAATTTGTCACCATTCAGATAATAATCTGCCTTCCTGCTTTTGCCACCAAAGTGGATAATGTCACATTTATCCACATTATACTGCATCTGCCATGGATTTGCTCATCCACCTAACCTAGCCAAGTCACCCTGCAGCCTCTTAGCAGCCCCCTCACAGCTCACATAGCCACCCAGCTTAGTGTCACCTGCAATCTTGGAGATATTACTTTCAATTCCTTCGTCCAAATCATTAATGTATATTGTAAGTAGCTGAGGTCCCAGCACTGAACCTTGCAGCACCCCACAAGTCACTGCCTGCCATTCTGAAAAGGACTCGTTTATTCCCACTCTTTGCATCCTGTCTGCCAACCAGTTCTCTATCCACGTCAATACATTACTCCCAATACCATGTGCCTTAATTTTGTACACTAATCTCTTGTGTGGGACCATGTATAAAGCCTTTTGAAAGTCCAAATACACAACATCCACTGGTTCTTCCTTATCTCCACTCTGCTAGTTACATCCTCAAAAAACTTTAGAAGATTTGTCAAGCATGATTTCCCTTTCATAAATTTGTGCTATTTACCCCATCTGTTCCCCTTAATATCTTGAAAACTTCAATCAGATCGCCCTTTAACCGTCCAAATTCTAGAGAATGCAACCATAGTTGGGGTAATCTTTCCTCGTAATTTAACCCTTCAAGTCCAGCTATCATTCTAGTAAATCTACGTTGCACTCCCTCCGAAGGTGTGCCCAGAATTGAATGCTGCACTGCAGTTCTACCTGCTCTCTCCTTCAAATTTCAACGCAAGGAAATATCACAAGGATGTCTCTCAGTGGATTACAGTTGTCTCGCACACTGTAGGGTTCATGGTCTACAGGGCTGTAGTGATACCCGCCCTCCTGTATGGCTCAGAGACGTGGACAATATACAGTAGCCACCTCAAGTCGCTGGAGAAATACCACGAACAATGTCTCCGCAAGATCCTGCAAATCCCCTGGGAGGACAGATGCACCAACCTTAACGTCCTCGACCAGGCCAACATCCCCAGCATTGAAGCACTGACCACACTTGATCAGCTCCGCTGGGTGGGCTACATTGTCCGCATGCACGACACAAGACTCCCAAAGCAAGTGCTCTACTCGGAACTCCTACATGGCTGGTGAGCCCAAGGTGGGCAGAGGAAACGTTTCAGGGACACCCTCAAGGGCACCTTGATAAAATGCAACAACCCCACCGACTCCTGGGAATCCCTGGTCAAAGACCACCCTAGGTGGAGGAAATGCATTTGGGAGGGCGCTGAGCACCTCGAGTCTCATCGGCGAGAGCATGCAGAAACCAAGTGCAGGCAGTGGAAGGAGCGTACGGCAAACCAGACTCCCCACCCACCCTTTCCTTCAACCATTGTCTGTCCCACCTGTGACAGAGACTGTAATTGAAGTGTTCAGTCACCTGAGAACTCACTTTTAGAGTGGAAGCAAGTCTTTCTCGATTTCGAGGGACTACCTATGATGATGAGGGTTCAAAAGCATCTCACTGGTTTCCCTGAAGCTTCTTTGAGCCACCTACACCTGCCTGTCTGAGCATTGCTTGTGGGACTCCCTGATGGGACAAGCATTCGCTCTGTCTCTGTCTCCTTGCAGTGTTTTTGAACAGTTGCATCTTTTGGTGGAGAGAACATGATGAAGTGTCGGATCAAACGGACCATCGTAGCCAAGCCAACTGTGGCAGTGATTTGTGAACATTGACGTTGGAAAGCTTGCCTCTCTTCCAGTGTCCAATCTGTGGTCGCACAATATCTCCTCAAATATAATTACAGATATCTAACGGCCAAAGCAACTCCGACACCCTGTTTATATAGATTAGAGAATGACTTGTTTATGGTCTTCGCTCCTTCTCTGCCCCTCCTCTATTGGCCTGTTGTCGAAGTTCAAACTGAGTGGTTCAAGTTGGGGTTCATTGTGGCTGCTGAGCTCCATCAGCCTCCTCCAGTAACTGACCAGAGTGCCAAGAACTCATTCAAAGTCCGTGCGGGATTCTCGTTAATAGGTGTGGAGAGTCACCAGCAGGCTGGTGCCAATGTTAGGAGCCATAGTTAAACTATTGCTACACCACTCCCTTCCCCCTCTCCCCCTCACTTCCCCTCCCCCCCCCCACCCCATCACTTTTCCCTCCCTACCCCCACCCCCTCATTTTTCCCTCCCCCCACCCCTGACCTGCATCATCTCCCTGCCCTACTATTCTTCCCCCACATGCTCCTCTCCTGCTGCCTCTGCCTCATCGTTTTCTCTCATTTGCTGATCCACAGGACCATCCTGACCTGGCCACTGGTGACCTGACTCTCAGTGACATCATCACCCGGATGAATGCCGGCCGAAGGGGTTCGCTAGCAGGTGGGTGGAAGCCGGTGTCATTGATTCCCAGGATGTGGGTACCGTAGCAGGTACAGCATTTAATCCCCACGCCGAGTCGCCCTGAGAAAGTGCTGGTGACTCTATTTGATACACCTGCGTGGTTTGCTGGGCCATTTCAGGGGGCACTGAAGTCCCTGGAGTCACGTATAGGCCACACTGGGTAAAGGCGGCAGCATTCATTCCCTGACGGACATCAATGAACCATTTGGGCTTTTACAACAGATTCATGGTCACTTTTACCAATACCAGATTTCTATTTCCAGGTGTTTTTAAAAAAAATTCAATTCAAATTCTCAAACTGCCATGGTGGGATTTGGACTCATTTCAGGATTATCAGATCACTATTCCACCTAGTGTCTGGAGGGGTGGGTACCGATGTTTGGGTGTGGGGGGAGGGGTGCTGGGTGTGCTGAGGTGCCCGTGTCTGGGCACTTCTGTATTTGAGCTATTTGGAAAGTGTTGTTCAACGGTTTGAGACGTCTCCATTTTTTATGTGTCAACACAGAGCTGCTCGTGTTTGAGATTGGGTTAGCTGTCAAAGCACGTTCACATTCACTGCTAGCACACTTCAAATCTTGGCTAGAAGATAAAAACATCAGTGCGAGGGAGTGAGCGGGAGTAGTGATGGGCAGCTGGTCAGTGGGGTTGAAGGGTGGGCGGATTGGCTGGAGGGAGAGGCATTGGGAAACAAATCATTTGCAGTTTGTAGACCCAGTGTTGGTGTAAAGCACTCCCAGATCAACAGCAACAACTTGCATTTATATACCGCCTTTAACATAGAAAAAGTCAATGCTTCACAGAGACATAAGGAAACAATGGATACCAAGCCAAAGAAGTCATTATAAGTGTTGTAACCCAAAGCTTGGTCAGAGAGAGCCCGAAAGGAGGAGAAGGAAATGGCAAGGCAGAGGAATTCAGTCAGGGAGTTCCCGAGCTTGGGGCTGAGGTAGCTGTGGCACTGCTGCCAATGGTGGGCAAAAGGCGGAGGATGGGATACACAGGAATGTGGAGTCAGAGGAAGATACAGGCGGAGGGTTTGAGAGGTTACAGAGATCGGGGCAGGGACATGAAGGGATTTAAACATGATGATGAGAATTTTAATTGGAGGCATTGAGGAACTTGGAGAACGACACAGGTCAGCAGGCCAGGGGTGATGGGCAAGTGGGACTCGGTGCAGGATAGGATCGGAGTGAGTTCAAGTTCACGGGCCGGAGGATAGGAGGCCAGCCAGGAGAACATCGGAATTGTAGTGTCCGGAGGTGACACAGGAATGGACGGTGGTTTTAGCTGTACATGGGCTGAGGTAGGGGTGGACTCACGTGATATAACGGAAGTGAAAGTGGGTGTTTTGTTGTGATGGAGTGGATAAGTGGGTGCGAGCTTAGCTCGGGGATTAATAGGACTGCGAACAGTCTGATTCAGCCTGAAACAATAGCTGGGGAGGGGGGGGTGGACACGATGACAAGAGCATAGAGTTTGTGCTATGGTCCCAAAATGATGGCTTTGCTCTTCCCAATGTTTAACTGGAGGAAACTGTAGCTCATCCAAGACTGGATGTTGGATGTCGTGTGACAGCAGATGGAGCCGAGTGAGGCCACGGAGAAGGAGAGCTTTGTGTGTAGATGTGGGAGTTGACCCATGTCTTTGGGTGGTATTGCAAAGGGGCAGGGTGGCTGGCCAATCCCTGAGGTAACTGTGGGGGCGGGATTAGAATCCTGAGATCGGCTTCGTCCGGTGATACAGGCGTGGACAGTCGCATCTACCCCAGGAGCAGGCCCTGAGCTCTGCAGGAGGTGGGAAAATCCGCAACTAATGTATTGTTCTCTACCCCACAAAGCTTTATTAGATCTTACATTCCCAAAGAAAAGGGTAAAAGATAAAGAGGAGAGGAAGAAAAAGAAACTGAAAGTGATAAAGACGGAGCCCGAGGATATGGCGGAGTCATCGGGAGCTGAGGGACCCATTGCAGCACCTCCTGAGCAGCAAGTCACACCCAGGCCGGTCACCGTTCCTGAACCGTAAGTAACTCGGCACTTGTTGGATGTTTAAAGCCCACCTCGAGAATCTGGCCAGCATTAATAGCTGCTGACCTAGAGCACAGGCCCAATCTCGTATCAGAGTGTTCCAGCTACTCCGTTACACTCAAAGGTTCCCTCGATGGAAGGGGTACAATCAGTGGGGTGCTGTCTCGGGCCCTGGCTGCTGGAGACACAGTGGGGTGACTTGTGCTGTAGCAGTTGGTTTCGATGAGGTATTCTCCCTGTAACCTGGTGTTTGAAAGGCCCTTTGGTTTTTCCTGCACTACCAGCACCTGCTAATGCGTTGGAGGAGCCTCTGTGAACTATCGGGATGTCAGCAGGGTGTGAGAGAAAGACAGGGCAGGTAATGGGCTTTTTCGACAGCATCTACCAACCTCCAATACTTGGAAGGACAAGGGCAGCAGATGTATGGGAACACCATCACCATCTCCAAGTTCCCCTTCGAGTCACACACCATCCTGACTTGGAAATATAATCGCTGTTCCTTCATCGTCGCTGGGTCAAAATCCTGGAACTCCCTCCCTAACAGCACTGTGGGAGCACCTTCACCACATGGACTGCAGCGGTTCATGAAGGTGGCTCACCACCACCTTCTCAAAAGCAATTAGGGATGGTCAACAAATGCCGGCCTTGCCAGAGACGCCCACATCCCAAGAATGAGCAAGAAAAGGCTTGCTGAATGAGATAGGGGAATGGGGAGCTAAAGAAATGCTGCACCCAGAGCAAGAGCCAAGAACCTGCATTTATATAAAACACCTTTCACATAAAGAACATCCAAAGTCTCTGCACAAAGAGGCTCACGGGCGGCCTACTCCTGCTCCTAATTCTTTTAGTCTTAAGATGGCTTGAGAGAATGTTGTTCAGGATGGGGGAGAGGTTTAGAAAAGGAGTTCCAGGAAGTTTGAGCCCAATTGAATCAATGTGGGAAGTTAGAATTAGGGTGGGAGTGCGGCTGTGAAAGATTTTAAAGACAAGAATGAAGATTTTGAATTAGTTTTATTTGGGAATGTGGAGCCAATGTAGATGAATAAGGGCAGGGTGAGACTTGATTAAGAGGAGATAGTTCCTTGGGCGAGTCTGCAGGTGATAGAGGGAAGAGGAACCAAAGCTGGAGATGATCTGGCTATATTCTGGTAGGAATGGAAGCACGTGCGGGGAGACTCATAGATGGAGGGTGGAGGAGAGGCTTTGGACGATGGTTTATTAGCACGGAGAAGGCCTGTGATAAGAACATAAGAAATAGGATCAGGAGTCGGCCATTTGGCCCCTCGAGCCTGCTCCTCCATTCAATAAGATCACGGCTGATCTGATCATGGGCTCAGCTCCACTTCCCTGCCCGCTCCCCATAACCCTTTACTCCCTTATCGCTCAAAAATCTATCTCCACCTTAAATATATTCAATGACCCAGCCTCCACAGCTCTCGGAGGCAGAGAATTCCACAGATTTACAACCCTCTGAGAGAAGAAATGCTCCCTAGTTCTAGATTCTCCTATGAGTGGAAACATCCTCTCTGCATCCACCTTGTCGCGCCCCCTCATTATATGTCTCAGTAAGATCACCTCTCATTCTTCTGAACTCCAATGTGTATAGGCTCAACCTTTCGTCCTAAGTCAACCCCCTCATCTCCAGAATCATCTGAGTGAACCTTCTCTGACCAGCCTCCAATGCAAGTACATCCTTCCTTAAACACGGAGACCAAAACTGTACGCAGTACTCGAGGTGTGGCCTCACCCATACCCTGTACAGTTGTAGCAGGACTTCCGTGCTTTTATACTCTATCCCCCTTGCAATAAAGGCCAACATTCGATTTGCCTTCCTGATTACTTGCTGTACCTGCATACTAACTTTTTGTGTTTCATGCACAAGGACCTCCAGATCCCTCTGTACTGAAGCACTTTGTAATTTTTCTTCATTTAAATAATTTGCTATTTATTTATTTTTTGATACTTTCCCACATTATACTTCATCTGCCAAATGTTTGCCCACTCATTTAGCCTGTCTATATCCCTTTACAAATTTTTTGTGTCCTCCTCACAACTTGTTTTCCCACCCATTTTTGCATCATCAGAAAACTTGGCACATTACACTCGGTCCCTTTATCCAAGTCATTAATATAGATTGTAAATAGTTGAGGCCCCAGAACCGATCCCTGCGACAGCCCACTAGTTACTGTTTGTCAACCAGAAAATGACCCGTTTATCCCGACTCTCTGTTTTCTGTTAGTTAGCCAATCCTCAATCCATGCTAATATATTACCCGTGAGCTTTTATCTTGTGCAGTAACCTTTTATGTGGCACTTTATTGAATGCTTTCTGGATGTCCAAATACACCATATGCACTGGTGATTGAGAAACTGAGTATCCATAACCAACATGCAGGATCCATGCTGTCTCAAACTAAAAGCATGTTTGATGGTGTTGATGGCAGCATTATGAAGGCATCCTGTGATGCTAAACTATATGGTCTGTTTGGCAGCCTTGTTTGTGGTTGACTGGTCTGTGTGTGTTGTGCAGGCCGTGGTGAAGATTGTGTGTGTTGTGCAGGCCGTGGTGAAGATTGTGTGTGTTGTGCAGGACGTGGTGAAGATTGTGTGTGTTGTGCAGGACGTTGGACGTGGTGAAGATGACGGCAGTTCCTGGAATCACAGCGTGTTTCTTCAGTCTACTGCAGGAGATCTTGCTAGCCGAGGGAGAGGCGAGTGTGGCTGGGGTAAGTGGCACGACAAATTCCTCCCTCCTTCCCCCGCTCTCCCTCCCTCTCGCGCTTTCTATCTTTCCCTCCCTCTCTCGCCCCGCCCCGCCCCTCACTCTCTCGCCCCGCCCCTCCCTCCCTCTCTCGCCCCTCCCTCCCCCTCTCGCCCCGCCCCTCCCTCCCCCTCTCGCCCCGCCCCTCCCTCCCCCTCTCGCCCCGGCCCTCCCTCCCCCTCTCGCCCCGGCCCTCCCTCCCCCTCTCGCCCCGGCCCTCCCTCCCCCTCTCGCCCCGGCCCTCCCTCCCCCTCTCGCCCCTCCCTCCCCCTCTCTCCCCTCCCTCCCCCTCTCTCCCCTCCCTCCCCCTCTCTCCCCTCCCTCCCCCTCTCGCCCCTCCCTCCCCCTCTCGCCCCTCCCTCCCCCTCTCGCCCCTCCCTCCCCCTCTCGCCCCTCCCTCCCCCTCTCGCCCCTCCCTCCCCCTCTCGCCCCTCCCTCCCCCTCTCGCCCCTCCCTCCCCCTCTCGCCCCTCCCTCCCCCTCTCGCCCCTCCCTCCCCCTCTCGCCCCTCCCTCCCCTCTCGCCCCTCCCTCCCCCTCTCGCCCCTCCCTCCCCCTCTCGCCCCTCCCTCCCCCTCTCGCCCCTCCCTCCCCCTCTCGCCCCTCCCTCCCCCTCTCGCCCCTCCCTCCCCCTCTCGCCCCTCCCTCCCCCTCTCGCCCCTCCCTCCCCCTCTCGCCCCTCCCTCCCCCTCTCGCCCCTCCCTCCCCCTCTCGCCCCTCCCTCCCCCTCTCGCCCCTCCCTCCCCCTCTCGCCCCTCCCTCCCCCTCTCGCCCCTCCCTCCCCCTCTCGCCCCTCCCTCCCCTCTCCCGCCCCCTCCCTCCCTCCTCCCGCCCCCCTCCCTCTCTCCCCCCTCCCTCCCTCTCCTCCCGCCCCCTCCCTCCCTCTCTCCCTCGCCCCCTCCCTCCCTCCCTCTCTCCCTCCCTCCCCCTCCCCCTCCCTCCCTCCCTCCTCCCTCTCTCCCCCTCCCTCCCTCTCTCCCTCCCCTCCCTCCCCCCTCTCTCCCTCGCCCCCTCCCTCCCTCTCTCCCTCGCCCCCTCCCTCCCTCTCTCCCTCTCCCCTCGCCCCCTCCCTCCTCTCTCCCTCGCCCCTCCCTCCCTCTCTCCCTCGCCCCCTCCCTCCCTCTCTCCCTCGCCCCCTCCCTCCCTCTCTCCCTCGCCCCCTCCCTCCCTCTCTCGCCCCCTCCCTCCCTCTCTCGCCCCCTCCCTCCCTCTCTCGCCCCCTCCCTCCCTCTCTCGCCCCCTCCCTCCCTCTCTCGCCCCCTCCCTCCCTCTCTCGCCCCCTCCCTCCCTCTCTCGCCCCCCTCCCTCCCTCTCTCGCCCCCCTCCCTCTCTCGCCCCCTCCTCCCTCTCTCGCCCCCTCCCTCCCTCTCTCGCCCCCTCCTCCCTCTCTCGCCCCTCCCTCCCTCTCTCGCCCCCTCCCTCCCTCTCTCGCCCCCTCCCTCCCTCTCTCGCCCCTCTCCTCCCTCTCTCGCCCCCCTCCCTCCCTCTCTCGCCCCCTCCCTC